>NC_065556.1:12468592-12777166 GCF_022605725.1 Anthonomus grandis grandis
ATTCATCAATGCGGCAGTGTAAAAATTTGCCTTTAAACGTTGTTTGCCAGTTCACTTCAAACAATTGGCGCGTAATTTCTAAGTAGTCTGCTTTTTTAAAATTATAATAAATGCTATTATTAAAACTGTTTATTCTGAAGTTGAACATCGTACAAAAATTCGATGCATGGATGAATGGGTTTATTAGGCACTAAAGAGCTTGTGCAATGAGTGACATATTTGATACATTTAATTTGTTGGAATATACTAGATCTGAAAGTTTATTGTCACTGTTAAAAACTGCATTAAATTGCCTTATTTTATGATATGCCAAATTCAGAACGCAGAATATTGTTGCTCTATAATGCTTTTGACTCCTGCTGTAAACTCCAAATCAAGTATAATTCTCGATATCGCAATCTCTTGGCAAGTGTTAGCAAATATTGTGTCGAAGTCATCCATTTATCAGTAATACTACGATTATTTGTGATCATTATCATGAATTGAGTGAAATGAGCTAGTTAAAAAAGTAGTTTTTGCTATTCAATCATATTTAAGCAATGAATTATTTAAGAGCCTTGAATTATTTAATTATTTAAGAGCGAAAAAAATAGTTTCTTTTAAGAGTTACATCAGGAAAGTCTCAGATCAGTCAGAATCTCACGGTCTAAGATTCTACGGTTAAACCACTTTCTGTGCCGTCGTTTCTAGTATTACGTATACTGAGCGAAGGCATTTTTCAATAATATTCACCCAGACGCCATCTGTGGGGCACGGTAGTTTACTTTTTTCTCTATGCATCCGGCTTGGCTACCGGCGTGAATAGGTTCAGCTCACCGGTTAAAGGTAGTAGCCCGTAGCTAGGCTAAGGATAGAACAAAGAACAACTCCTTGCTGACTCGGTGAAAGGTGATGCGGAAATCGAATTTGATGCAGTTCATACCAAATTAGACGTAATTTAGTTGTCACCAGTTTTCGGATAAGCTAACTGAGTACTAATTTAAATTTTCCACCTCTGATTGTGTTGGATATAACAAATGATATATTGCTCCTTGTTTGCCAAGTTTGCTTTGTTTATTTGCGTTTTATCCATTAAACTCATAACTTGCTACCGAATATGACTCTTTCCTCGTTTCTCGTAGCTCCTGCGCACGCTAATGTGCTTGTCACATGGGTTTTTGTAATCCCTGCTAGAGGGCATTATTGGGAAAATTTCACCTTCGTTGACAAAAAGTAGAATGAATTTGCAATGAAAAAATAGTGCACTTGAGACCACACGACTAAAGTAAAACTTCTTTAGCTCCATTCATATGCATATTTATGCACAATTTCCGTACGTAATTTCTTTTTAGTGGAGCATCACTTTCATATTCAGAATCTCTATCCCTTCCTGCCATAATTTCTTATTATTCACCCGAAAATTCACAAAATATGAACTTCAAAATTAATTTTTAATTTTATTCACTCTAAACGTATAATAATTAATACATTGAACAACAAAAATTAATTTATAAAATTATTTAAGAACGAAATGAAATTACGAAATAATCAAGAAATCACTGTTCGCATAATGCTAGCAAACTCGCAAACGAACTACTGACTGAAATATATATATATTATATTTCATACACTGAGTAAGAGAGAAAGAAAAATGTGCGCGCGCACTGCTCTATCTTGCTCCTACAGTGTGATGACTGAGATGCCGATCAGTCGTCAATCGTCCGATCACACCTTTCGTATTCGTCAGCTTACTCCTCAACTCAAGCGTGCGTAAAAAAGTTTTACTTCAAAAATTTGAATAACGTTTTTATTAGTTTCGGAGTAATAGCGAAAAGGAATCTTTAAGAAAGACCGCTGTAGAAGTAGGCACCATGGAAATCAATATTTCTCACTTTCTCCTCGTGCCCTAAATTTGTCATTTTATAGCAAAAAGATGTAGAGATATAGTGAAATTATCGACGGAATATTTTCTTGTTAATTGTACAGGGATGTCGTAAACATCTTTAGTCCCTTAGATAATGCAGTAAAATTTCCTTGTCCTCTGCGAACGTTAAAAATCATTAGCGCCATCTGTGCTTTGTTGACTGCTTTTCTAAAGAGGCTTGTCGCAGTCTCACCATACATATTTAATTCGGGCACGGACCTCTTCTAGTAGCATCCCAGTTTTCGTTTACCTAGTATTTGAGATATTTGTATGACTACACGAAAAATACCTTAAGTTGCTTCAAAAGCGAGTTCTTCCTGCCGCTTAAGAAGTTGAGAAAAGAATTGTTGAATCTGCCAATTCTATTTTATCTCAAACTCTTTTGGAAGTAAGAAACAGCTTTTACGAGAGGCTAACATTTTGTTTAGTTAAAAAAGGTCTTTTTGATCCTTTTATTTAAAGAATTATTTGTTAGGTTTAATATTTAGACTTTTATTTTCTGATTTTTTATGATGTTTACATTCTATTTTTATTAAAGTTTATATTTTACTTTAATAAGAACGACGATTTAATTTTCAATATGCAATACACAGCATAAAAAAATGTAATTACGAATCTATGTGGGCTTTACACATGTAATTCCTGCATTAGAAAAATATTATACCAATGCTGTGTAATATTTTTTTAAATTTTGCCGCAAAAGATATAGCCCCCACCGACATCAGACGCTTACTAAAATAAAACTTAAAATAATCGAGCTCGAACCTCGAACACCAGCGTACTATCGCGGCGGCGGCGTTGCAACATCTCGCCTGTTGGGAACTTTAGATGTGTATTGATCCATTCGCCAATCTGTGTACACTCACCGGCACGAAAAAACGTAACACATTTTATATGTATTAGCTTTTTAATTTTTTTTTTAAATGTTTTGCGGTGATTTATTGCTCTAATAACTTACACACTAATAAAACAACATGTTTTCAGTAATTTCCAACAACAATCATCGGTTTATTTAAACAATCAAACTGCATTTAATAAAAAGTGCATTAAAATAAAAATTCGATAATTTTATCACTTAAAGCTGCATAAATGGCTACGAGTTTTATTGTTTTTAAAAAATTTGACAGATTTTGTCAAAGTTTTGCTGTGTTCAGAAAATCGTTTCAAAGTTTTGCTACGTTTATTTGAGCAAAAAATACCTGTTGTTAGTTCTAAAACAGCGGCTACTATTGTTGTTTTGATTTAAGATGAAAGAAGTGGGCGTTATGATGCCCAACGTTACTATCCCTATCTGTCGTATCTATAAATAGCTACCTTATGTCGTATCTATATAATAGTATCTATAAATTTATATCAAATAGCACTGTGCACCGTATTTATACACGTTTTTCGGAAACTCGAGGTTACACTAGACGCCCTGATATTGTCCTCCAATGAGATATTAACGTTTATGATGATAGTTAGTAGAAATCAGAAATCGACGTCGTCACACCCGGAATGCCAATGGGAACGAACGGACCATTAGACATAAACTTGGTGAAGCCAAATTTGCTAGTCATAGACTCGCGACAGATCCAGAGCTTCTTAGACGTCGTTGTGTTACGCGACTTCAGTTTATCAGGAATTATGGACACTGGGGTGAAAATGATTAAGAGGCGCCTTTTGTTTTTGCACTTAAGAGTCGACATTTAGTCTACGGTCTTCGGATAGTTATGAAAGGGTATGGCAAAGCCCGCAAAAACGTTTGGTAGAATGTACTTTTAGTCCTAGGGTACGCTTCAACTGTAGTGTAGGCTGGAATTTCTCTATAGACACGCTCAGAGTTGTACGTCATTCCAAAAGGCTCTTTAACTGCTATCAGGTATATTAATGAAATTTTGCAAGACTGTTATTTCTATTATGTTCATTTTATTGAAAATAACTTGATTATAAGGCCATACCCCACACTGCAAGAATTACTCAAGAATACTTAAACGGTGTAGACGTTTCTATCTTGGAGTAACCATAGATAATTTTAGAGGCGAACCCAATTTAACTTGTTTGGAACATGCTAAGGCAAAGACTACGAAGTCGTGTTCCTGCTGCTTTAACCTTAAATGAATTAAAGGGTTTTCTATTAAGAAGTGTTACTTTGAATAGCTCGCTATTTCGGTAGATGTCACTTTTGAAGCTGACGTTTTTTGACATTTGACAAGTAGAAACTACGCCATTAATATAAATCTAACGATACGCGCTTCAACAAAGCTTTGAAATTGTTAAAACTTATTACAAAAATGGTGAAAATTTGACAGAGGCGGTTCGCAAAACTGGAACATTTGTGAACACACGATGGGTCATCGACGCAAATCATCGTGAATCACCTTAAAAATTGACAGATTGGAGGGACACAAAGTCAATGGTCTCAAATTATGTTTATTTAAACAAAAATATTACACGTGTTTCGCCCTAAGGCATCGTCAGATCTAAAAGAAAATAATGTGAACGTCAGCATTATTTTTTTTATTTTTTTATGTATTAATTTTGTTTTAACTTAAATGTTTGTGGTGTTAATCCAATACACACAGAAAAATCCCGATGGATTTTTTCGCATTTTGTTGTGTAAAAAAAAATGTTTAATTTTAATACACAATTGTTAGATAATATCTCACAGTCCTGTATAAAAATTCTCAGGCATTTTGTATATGTTTTAATGTGTATATTTCATACAATTATTGCATATTAAATTAATACAATATAAGTGGATATTAATTATTAAGATAATGTGTATAAATATTCCACATTTTTTTTTTTAAATCCAATGCAGTTTGGTAAAAAATCTAATAACCAAGTATATTTTTACTACAATTTTTAATTATTTTTTTATTCTGGCTTGTTTTGATTTTATTCACAATTGTGTAGAATAAAAAAGATTCTTGCTAATAGCCCTTCACAATTATAGAATTTTAAACTATGTATTGTGTAGTTATAATACACAATTGTGTATAAAGGAGGACGCGCCCGACGCCCTTGCCTTTGCCGCTAGAACTTCGTTGTTAGGGTCAATGTTGCCAGATTCAATATTAAACAGTTGTAAAGATATGCATCAAAATTTGCAGTCGATATAACGTTGTTAACTGAAAATAATTTAATAGGATATTTAAAAATAAGCCCAATCATCATAAGTTCTAATTTTATTTATTTAAATAATATCGTGATAATAACACGCGTAGGGAAAAAGGAAACGTAACTTTTTTAATTGACGGTGTAATCTTTAAGATACATTTGATGGCAGCATTGCTATAATTCCCAGTGCCACAGATGTTCAACTGTTCATTTTTCAGTCCTTCAATCAATCGGCCCGCATTAATTTGTTTTAAGATTTTTTCGTTTTGTTAAGTGTTAAAATTGCATAAGAAAAAAAATGAATATATTCGTTGAAGATAAACTTAAGGAGTGGGGTTTATTGGACCAACTCCAGGAGCAGTTTGTAGGTAGGTAATTAGGTAAGCACCATATTATTTTTTTTTGCATTTATTGTATACTTTGGAATTTACTGGATATTTTGATGTTTAGACAGGTAGCTGTTCAGTGATAACTAATAACTTTACTTATAGAATATCCAATTTTAATGTAGAGGTCGGTTAAATTTGTAACCTTTATTGCATTTGTATTTCAATTTGTATTACAAAATGGTATCTACTTAATCATAGCACTGTCTGACAGTCCTGTACCGTCCTTTTCAAGTCCTGTAGTAGTATTGTAAGGAAATTTGAACATATACCTACATATACTACATATACCTACATATACCTACTCACTGTGGGCAGCCACTAGCTCTCACACTCTCTATGGTAACTAAACTATTATCAACAAACTAAAAACCTTTTAAAATTAAATTTTAAAAATTTCCTAAAAATTACCTAGGCTATTAATATTAAAACAAATAATTAAGTTTTTTTTATTGGATAGGAAGGAAGGCTCCTGTAGAAATATCGTGTCCACCAAGATCCCCTAAACTTACATGGAGCTATAAAGGAGACAGTGTAAAATATCTATGGAAAAAACTTAGGTTTGAAACGATTGAAGAAGAGATTTAATACATTGCTCTAATGTATTAATGGTGAAATTTTCGAAAATATTTCATACAATTAAATAAATTGTTAAAATAAAAAAACAGCTTTTTTTTATCCTGTTTTTCCCAGGCGCACTAGAATTTATTATTACACAGATTTATGACGAAATTCTCTAAAATGTATTTTAAATTTTTAAACAATTTGTTTATTTTTTTTATACAAATATATTGATTATTTTTAATTTTTTATGAATATAAATACAAAACATTGTAATAAAAAACTCCAGTTCTTATGTTAATTTGATATACAAACCTAAAATAAGTAACCTACACTATATTTAAATTTATAAAACAATATATAGTATTATTATACACAATTTGTAATAAAATTTAATAGTTGAAATGAAAGAAAATAAAATATATTGTTAAAACAAACTACACTAACGTGTGTATTTAAAATGCACAAATTGTGCTTTTTTACTGAACAATTATATTAAATAAATATAAAATATTGTCGAATTTAAGTACACAAATAGTGTACTATACATACAATAAAATAAATCAAATTGATACACAATTTGTGGATTATAGAACCACAGTTGTTTAAACACAATAGCATAGAGAAATTCTACACAAATTGATTCTGTACCATTTCCAGAATCAAATTGTTTGTAAAATCTATACAATTGTTGAATTTTTATTCACCTATTTTTAAGAGTGTAGCTTTACCGGTAAGTCATATCATAACATTGTAATTTATATCTATGCATTTTGTTTTTACACTAGGGTTGCTTTCTATTTTCTTTTAGATCTGACGATGCCTTAGGGCGAAATACGTGTAATCGTTTTTTAAAAAATAAACATAATTTAAGACCATTGACTTTGTGTCCCTCCAATCTCCGAATTTTTATTATTAAGAGGTCTCTCTGAGGAAAACGGACTACTTTTTTGAATTTGTGAAGCACCTTATCGTACCACAATACAGAAATTAATGGAAAAATTCTGTTGGGACAACTTAGTGATGTGAAGAATAAAAACTGTGCACGTCGCTCAAGAACAGCCGAGAATCTTGCTGCTTGAAGTGTTAAAGAAAACCCTGGTTTGTCCATTCCTCGTCGGTCTTTGGAATTAGGCATTTCACATACATCACTACACCGTATTTTGCATAAAGATTTGGATCTTAAGGTTTATAAAGTTCAGTTAACCTAAGAACTCAAGATCATCAACAATGTAGTGTCTTTGCTAATTGGGTCCTTGAAATAAATAAAAATTATCTGGAATTCCATCGAAAAATCATATTGAGTGATAAGGCACATTTCCACCTTGATGGCTTTGTCAACAAGCAAAATTGTCGCATCTGGGACTCGGAAAACCCGAGGGTTATTGTTGAAAAGCCCCTCGATCCTCAACGTGTGACTGTTTGGTGCAGTTTATGGTCCGGCGAAGTCATTCGACATTACTTTTTAGAAAATGAGGCTAGCGCAGCAGTTATGGTGAATGGATTACGCTATCGAGAGATGATTAAGGATTTTTTATAGGATTCATTAATTTCCGCATCCATACGGGCCAATAAAATCACGGATGGCCTTCGGATTTTGTCGGTCCGCATCGTCGAAATAATCGGCGCGACTGTTGATGTGGTTTACTAACCTCAATTTTCAGCTTTGAGTTTTTGAACCGTTTTGTTGTTTATTTACGATTTGTCCGACCAAGAGTAATTATTATTACTTATTTTATCTTGTCTTGTAAATTCCAAACACCACTTTATATTTACATTAATTTAAATACTTTTATTTGGTGAACATGGATATAAATACGTCAGTGCTTTTAAAATTAAGTACCTTTGTGAAATTGAAAAGTATCTATTTTTTTAGGGATAATAAATTAATATGTGAAGATTGTGGAAAGTAATTTTCTTCTACTTCAACATTATCGGCATATGAGGGATATACATAATAAAAAACAGAGTGAAATAGAGAGCAGACACATTATTTGCCCCCTTTGCCTGGACAAAGAGAAGTTTACATCCATTCATTAATAAGAATCTTTCATAGTATTCATAATATACATATTGAAGAATCTGTTTTAAATTTTAGGAATTTGGCAGCGTTTGAAGTTTGGAGGTCTCCAGAAAACAGAGAGGTAGATTATGCTGTTCACCGAAGAAAGAAATTGCTAATGGAGAAGAATGTATTTACTATAATTGTCATACAGGTGATTTAAAAGGTACTTAGTTTTATAGTTATTTAAGTTTATTTTTTTCAAATACAATAATTCCTCTTATAATCAGATTTGACATATGCGTCTTAATTATCTGACCCAATTACAGACAAAGCGCCGTGATTGGCCCGCATGGGTGCGGAAATTAATGAATCCTATTTTTTATCGTCGAAATTTGATAGTATTGATCTGGACAACGTTTACTTTTAACAAGACGGCGCTACATGCCATACAAGCAACATTGTTCTCTTACGGGAAAAGTTTCCGGACCGTGTTATCTTTTGAAGAGGTGATCTTAATTAGTTACCGAGATCTTGTATTTCAACACCTTGTGAAACCTTCATTTGGGGCTACGTGAATGAGAAGGTCTACGCCAACAGCCAAGCGTCAATTCAAGATCTCAAAGAAGAGCTTTGTGAGGCTATCGAGGACATATGGCAGACACTTTGCGGTTTTGTTATGGAAAATTTCATAAAAAGGATATGGTCTTGTAGGCGTGATCGTGGTGTTTATTTGACTGATGTTATTTTCCATTATTAACGGCATATCTTCCTCTTTATATTGTAATAAATATCCGATTATTTATCTTAAAAAATCGAATTTTTCTTCAAATATCAAAATAACGCATTTTACTGAACAACCCTTTATAATGCGCTCTTTTATAGGAATAAGACCTTATTCCTCAAGAAGGAAGACATTTGCCACTTGATTTTAGGCATACTAAGAAAAATCAAGCAATCATTCAGACACGTGGAGGCAAAACTCGATGTTAAAAGTGCTCCTCCGAAGCTTTTGCTAGCAATACGTTTTATTTTTTAATAACTTAAGGACTCTTTAGCAAACTATCAATTTATGTGTTTTCGTAGCTTTCTACCAAAAGAGTTTTTTCAAATAAATCGTTAATTGCTGTTAGAAATTACTTAAAACATGTTGATGTATTTGTGCTTAAGTTTTTATAATAACTTCAAAATATGTTAAGAAAGATTTAAAAAGAAATTATACATAAAATAATAATTGCTCTCTTTTTCGTGGCGGTGGGTGTATATTGAAATAATTAACGATTCATTGTTAGAGCTGCTCAAGACCATACTTCCATCGCTTGAAAAACCCAAATAGATAAAAACCGTAATCAGATGATAATAAAAAGAGTACGTTGATAGCGGAGTTTTTTTGGCCAAGTACCGTTACAATAATTATGAAGGTATTTGAGGAAACAAGCCTCACTTACTTTAATCTTAACTATTATGCTTCATAAAATCGCGTAATGATGCAGAACTACGATTATCTCATATGTTTCCAGAATCAAAAAGTTTATGGTAAAAAAAAACAAGGATATTTAAATTATGTCAGAATTGGCAAAATAGTTGAGGTCATACCTATGTATATGTTAAATGTATTTAGTAGAAACATCTGTTTTATTATTAAATGAAGTAACAATTTTTCATTGAATATGGTTGATTCAACTGCTCTTAATTACGTTTAATGTAAAAATTTTAACAGTTAAGAGTTTCTTAAAAAAATTATAGTGTCATCATTTTATTATAAACATTAACGTTTAACCGAATTGGCATATGGACGACACTATAGAAGACAACTAACCCATATACATTACTCACCAAGTTCCAACGAAACATTGACGCAAAAACATATTAAAACAATAAAACAAGAAATTTTGTCCATTATTGTCGCAACCGAAAACTGCGTTTATTCACATGTTATATCGAATAGTTTAAGGTCGCGCACCCCAGATATACTGAACGCTAATATTTATTTGAACTTCTAGAAATCGTTATTTATCGTCATGTTTTCAATTTGTGATCGGCATATAAAAATGATGTAAAAACAGCGGTTTCGTGTAGGTCGGTGGCCCACGCGCTTCTCGGTATGCACTTGATTTCCGTGCTTTAGCTCCTGTTTCCCAGGGCCAGATATGATATTAATCAGCTAAACTTTGGGATGTTGGCTAAGTTTATATTGTACTACTTTTTGTACAGTTTCTTTTTTAAGTTAAATTACGTAAATGATTATTTTCTAATATATACAGGGTGATTGACGACCGATGGTGCGTTCTCTATTGGTCTAAAATATTTTCAGCACTACATCGTTGCCGCTAATATAGAGAAATGGCAACACCTTTGATTTTTTAAGCGGAACACCCTATATATTTTTAGATATTTTAATCCGTGTTTCGTTTTGAGTCTTTTTTAATCATACTTGCCTATGCCTATTTCTAGCGGCTTCAGAGAAAAAATTATTTTGCGTGTTTTTTCTTAAAAACCAAGGGATAACTAATTGTTTATTTCTCAGCCATTTAAGTTTCTAAAAAGCTAAAATTTACCACATCACTTTAAGTGACGATCTTGATTAACTTTCCATAACCTGATTTAATCAGCATTATACAGGGTCGTCGAAAATTAAATTAAGATCTTTCATTTACTAAAATAGCGAAAAGTCAATTTTTTAAATGGAACACCCTATATTTTATTTTACATTCTAATGAACAGATCAAATACCTGTAATTTAATATAACATATTCCCATAACTAAGTAGTTGCGTTTTATAAATAAATACCTAATTTTCATAAAATTTGATAATTTTAAACATTTTTATTTTGTAAGTTACTTAGTTAGCCATGGAAATGACACAATGGTTTTATAAATGACAGTGACATATTAACATTGTATTTTATGATCATCTTCATTAAAATGTCTAAAATGGAAGATATTAACTACTCAATTAAGTTTTTGATGAGGCTATTTAATTTTCCATGGACAATGTGATCAAATAATAGCAAGAACACGTAGAAAATTTAGCGAAATATATTTAGATCTACTATCAATAAATCGGCGAAAGTTTGTAAGGCTACATAATAATTTTGTTAATTGTGGCTCTAAATTAAAACCTAAATTAAATAAAACAAAGCCCCTTATCAATGAAGAAGATAGTATTATGAATGTGTTGGCATATTTTAGAATTTCAATTAGAAGTGCTAAGTATGATTTACGTTTGTCTTATTACTCAGTTCAAAATTCCAAAAATATTAGCCAATCATAAAATGCATCCGTACAAGTTCACCAAAGTTAAGGCTTTGAAACCACAAGACTATCACAGAAGGGTAGAATCCTGTGAAAACATTGTGATTCATATTGATGAAGACGCTGACTTTCTAAGAAAAATAATTTATACCGAAGCAAAATTTTCCAGGGAGGAAATTTTCAATAGAAGGAATAATAATTTTTGGAGTGATTTAAATCCACACACGATAAAAGAAATAGGTTTTCAAGCAAAAGTTAGTTTTAGTGTATTTTCTCTTTTAAAAAATAATTAAGTAAAATTTTTAATTTATGACCATTTGGTCCTAAGATATCATCTAATATAACACATAACACCAGACACAAAATAAATATAAACAGTTAATTACAAACAACTGTCTAGCACATACTACTAGATGAATATAAGAAATGGAATGAATTTCAACAAAATGTTAGTTGAGGTTATAAAACACAGACAAGTACAAAATAAACCTTCTTTTCTGAAAAGATACAGAAAGTGTTGGTTTATCAACTTAGTTCCTTCCTGAATTTTTGAAAGGATTAGTTAGAGAAAGGATGTGAAAACAAGTTTCAAGAAACATTATGAAATAATGATGGAATTGATGGAAAAAGATTGTTCCTATTTAAAAACCCATTCAGGAAATAAATATTTATTTATATCAGAATATTTTCAAGGAGTTTTTGAACTAAATCAAACTAAACCTGTAGTTTACATTACATTATTATTAAGAACAACTCACTTAATTAATAATTAATAGTTTAGGGATGCACCTTAGGACCTACATCTTTTTAAATTTTAGTATTAATTTGTAGTATTTATAGTATTTTTTAAGATACAATTAACCAATTTAAAATAAAACTTTGTATTTTTTCTAGTTAAATGAAATATACATGTTACAGAAGCAAAACTTTCTTATATTTGTAGGTAGTGTTTTTTATATTTGGTGGTATAGAATTATACATTTTTGGAAATAAATAGTCAACTGATCTTGTGTTTCAGTTTGTATTGCTATTTGAAATCAATGAATGTTTATTAGTTATAGATCTAGTTTCATGGGAAATGTTAACATGTTGTCTTAATTTGTAATTTTTATAAATAAATTCACGAAAAGTATATATAAAATCAGATCTAATGTTAGGAATTTCAGCATACAATAATTGTGTAGAGTATCTTCTATTTTTATATATTTTTAAAATATAATATTGCATAATTTGATGTAGATAGAGAGAGTTTTTCTACAGGCCTCTCCATAGAATTATCTCGTACTTTCAACATGTTTCGAATAAGTGTTTCTTTCAGTGTTTTAAATTGCTGTACTAATTTTTTAATATTTTAAATTAATTTTGATATACATACGTGCATCCCATTAAAATGTTTATTTTTTATAACATCAAAATTTTCAGTGCAAAAAAATCTTGATTTAACTATAGACAAAGATCTCAGGTTTAGTGCGCATGTTCAGAATATAATAAGATGAAGCTTTTCTGCTCTAAAATTATTATACAATAATCGGCTTATTATTATAAAGGTACAGAACGCATGCTGTCGATTAGTGTATGGAATCAAGAAGCATAACCAGGGTACTCACAAAATTGTAGAATCTAACTGGCTCGATATGGAAAACCGGAGAAAACTACATCTCACAAATTTTATGCATAAGCCATTTATTACCACTCTCATTAACACCTCGAATACCCTTACAAAAATTGCTGCCCAATACAAGCATTAATAGAGAGAAGATTAAAACAAAAACAATTTCTCAACAATGTTTAACTTGTGTAATAAATCTGGCGTTTGCATACTGAATTGAAGTTCACTAGGTTTTAAAATAATTTCTTTTGTCACAATGTAATTATCTACTTTTTCAAAAAATCTCTACCTATTACTGGATAAACCCGTTAAATTACTTTCTTTTATATTGCACATATCATTATATCATGATAATAATAATTCTGTAAGTTCTACTCTATACAGTGTGTCCAAGGTAAAAATGTCTATCATGGAGATCTTGGGGCAAATAACAGAAATATGAAGATAGTTAAATTAGAGAAAAGTTTTTTTCATTTTCAAGCCTAACAATATACAGTTTAGAAAGCTTTCAAATTCCGAGTGGTTCCGGAGATATTCCCCAAAAACTGAAATTTGCCGATTTCGTTTTTATTTTATTCCAACGTAATTTAAAGAGATAGGGAAAAACAAAAGACTTTTTCTCAAGGCCACTTTTTAAGCTCTACAAAACAGCTCTAAGAAATTTTTCGTACGACGTTTCGTTTCTGAGGAAACATCATCAACTTAATTTTTTTCTATGGCGCGTAAAAAAATTATACCCTATATTGAATAGCATATTTTATTACGAATACAACGACGTATAACACAATATGATTCTGCAATATTTAAATTGGGAACAATGAGTTTTTAATAAATTCCTAATGATTTGGTGTAGTAGTGGTGAAATGAAGCTGAGTATGGACTAGTATGCTATTGTTACTCTTATTATTATTTATATACGTACGTGCGCCATATTTTAGTAAATTAAACAAATTAGTTAAGAACTACTGATTATAAACTCAAAAAAAACAAATTTAGGTTATAGATGATGTTCAAACAAATCACTATTATTCTCCAAACACAGATAATGCCATCTAATTGTCGAAAACACTTCTTAACATATCAGGTGTTACGCTCTACAACGCTTCAAAAACTATTCTCCTCAGATATAAAAACCCGATGGTGTTTTGCAAACAGTTTCTGCAATACCCCCAGGGAAAAAATCGAGCGGTGTTATGTCCGGCGAACAAGGAGGCCACAAAACTGTTGAATCTGTTCGATAGATACTCGCGCACGATTATGGCATTTTGCGCGAGAGCAACATCCTGCTAAAATCAACAGTTTCTAAGGCTCGATGCACACGAGCGATTTTCATGGCAAAGTTCGCTGCGAGCTCGCCGCGAAGTTTTCTCGCGCGCATGTAGCAGACCAAAGGATCAAATGGTGCGATTCACACGTAGGCGAAATCGCAGCGAATACGCCGAGTAGACGCCGCTAACCACCGGCGCTCGCCGGGGACTGCTACTTCGTGGAGATTGCGCGGCCAAAATTCCTCGCTGAGCCTCGCTCTGCGGGTAAGTAGTACTTGTTGGAACATTGAGCAATTCACACGGCTCGCCCCGGTCGCTTGCGCTCGCGTCATTATCAGTGGTGTGTATATAGTTTTTCTCCGGTAGTATTGGTAGGTAGGTTGGATATTAAAAATAACAGTATATAAAAGTAGTAGTAGTAGTTTTCTAGTATAATAGTAGTTTTTCTCCAGTAGTAAGATGGATTTCACCGGTTTTGATGCCGAAATTTTTATTGAGGGTGTAAAGAATCGTCCTGTAATATGGAATACTACATTACCTGAGTACCATGACAAAATTAAGAAGAGAAATGCGTGGTCGGAAGTCTGTTCAGTGATGTACAATGGGTTTGAAGGCAAATCGGAGAAAGAACAAAATGATCTAGGTAAGTTTATTAGTAGATGCATTTTATTTCTGAAGATAAAAATGCACGTCAAATATGTCATGTTAAAAAAACTGTCAAAAAATTTAACCGGCGGCATATTTGACATGCACACCTCTAAAAAAAGGCATTGAAAAGTTAATATAGGAAAATTAACTCTAAATTGAATTCATCCTTAATAGAATTAGCTCTAGAGTCTTTTTAAATCGTAAAAATTGCAAACATCCACACGCTATATGTTAAAAATAGTTGAATAACACTATGACATGTGATACATAAAATTCTTAAAATTTTGCTTAGAATCCAAAAATGTAATCATATACAGGGCATTCCTTTTAAAATAACAAAGACGTTGCCGGTTTGTCATAGAAAAGGCAACGCTTCATTGCCAAAGATATCTATATATGTGCTCAATGGTCCTACAACGTTGCCAAATTTTCAACATTTTCTAATGTACATTTTCTCTACAATCAAGGTGGTAACATTTAAAATGAACACCCTGTATATTTCGTCATTTTTAATTAAGTAAATCATTATTACTAGAATTGATTATTTTTTTGTTTAATATTTTATTTCATAATGTTAGGTATTAGTTCACTTTTACTATTACATATTCATTATAAAACAATTCAAATGATTTGTACGAGTTGAGATGAAATAAAATATTGACAAACTAACAAAAATTATTTACCTTAATGTTACAGCCAACATCTCTACTGGGTTAACTGCAAGTCGCATAACTGTATTTTCACCTTTTATTTTATCTTCCAATTTATTAGATAGTTCGTTGAATGACCGAATACTCATTCTAAAATAGTTAAAGAATTTTAAGGGATTTTCTTGTAGATCACTAAATAACGTCACAAAAGCTCCTTTCAGAAGTCTAGCACTGACAAGAGGATGTACCATAATATTTTCTTTTTGAGTTTTTGTACAAATAATGGTACGATAAGTACGCCACTGCAACACGTCTTGAACCATCCATGCTAAAGTCGTAAACGTAATGAAAGTCCGTTGAACGCGATTTCTCTTAAATAAACTTGCTCGTGTGCACTGTAGAACGGCGTTCTCTAACCTTTGCAAGCGGTAAATTGTCCAAGGATTCTTCGAAATTGTGATCCAATACGATAATGCTCCGAAAAAGAAAATTGTTGTAAAAAGGCCTATTAAATGTTACACATAATAAAACCAAAACGGTGCTGTAAATGATATTTCTCCAGTTAAAAATTACATTCCGATAATCCTATGGGGAGAAGTTTCATCTTCCTGACACTTCCTGGTGTACAATTCATAAAATGTTCTTCGCTTTTCCTCGTCATCTGGTCTAAGGCCTTGACAGATTCTGGATTTGAACAGGTGGAGTTTATGTTTTCTCAAAATGAAACGGGCAGGAGATTGCGGTATTCCAGTGCTATTGTCAGTTTTTCTAAGAGATATATCCGAATTTTTGGTTACAGCTAATACTATTTTTTTTCTTCAATGCAGGACTTATTATTTCTTGACAATACTGGTTTCTTGAATGCACCCTACTGCTGTAGATTCGAAGCCAATCGTCTCAAAATTTTTGTACTCGGTTGTTTTCTTTTTAAATTATTATTCAAATACATACGACCATTTTCAACGGCGTTGTTGTAACATAGCATATAACAAAACAATTTTAATATTTCAATAAAATTATTTGGACATTTTCTCAGTGCTATTATTTCACCGCCTACCACACCAAAACATTCAAGATTTAAAGAATGAAAACCCAATTTTTCCAATTTAAATATTGAAGAATCATATTGTGTCATACATCGTTGTATTCGTAATAAAATATGCTATTTAATACAACGTATACTTTTTTTACGCGCCATTTAAAAAAAATTAAGTTGTTGATGGTCTCTCCGAACCGAAACGTCGTACGAAAAATGTCTTAACGCCGTTTTGTAGAGCTTAAAAAGTGACTATAAGAAAGTGTCTTTTGTTTTTCCACATCTCTTTAAATGACGTCGGAAAAAAAAATAAAAACGAAATCACCAAATTTTGGTTTTTAGACATATTTCCAGAACTACTCGGCATTCTAAAACTTTGCAAACGCCATATTATTAGGCTTAAAAATGCGCAACTTTTCTCTTATTTAATCATCTACGTAGCACTTTTGTTTTCTAAGATCCCCATGATAGACATCCTTATCTTGGACACACTATATATGTGCGTACATTTCAAGAGTTGTTCGCTAATAGGATTAGGTAGGTTAAGGAAGAGTAGCTACTAGGCTATCCTCCTTATATTCGCCTCTCTTATATCCTTGTAGAAATGTGAAAGAAAAAGCAAAATATTTTGTTTTGCTGTAGTTTAGGGTTAATTTATTCAACCTTTTTTTAATTAACTTATTGCCCACTATTGTGCTCTCTCTAACTTCAGTCCAGGTGTCTCCAGAAAATATAGCAACCGTATAGGCAGCATAGGAAATAAGCGAACCAGAAAATAATTGAATCCCATATGAGAATTTATAGGGTGGTCCATTTAACTTGAGACATCGCAATATCTCGAAAACTAAACATGTATCCAGAAAATGTTTCATGTCAAGTTTAAATGTTTTCCAGGGGGCCATAAAATGACGTCATTCGTTTAATCTTGAGTGGACGTCTTCAAGGTCAAATGAAGGTCAACTTCACTTTTTTGCATAGAAACCTCTATTTTTTTTAAGAGTATCTGATTTAGCGTTAAAAAAATAGGTAGCTTTCATCTGACACTTTTTTACATGTGACCTCTCCTTTTCAAGATATTAATTCTTGATTCTTTTACGAATTTTTTCCTTGACAATGACATGAAAAACAGGAATAGCTTTGGTTCAGCAAGTCTTCAATATTGTTGTGACAAGGCATTGTTGATCAATGATCAATGCAAGTTGTTATGAAGCGAAAATTTTCTATAGTGAACAGATTCCACGTAATTATCCCAGGTATTTCAGGCGATTGTAAACAAATACTGATGAATAAAGTAAATGAGAGATTATTTTGGTTCACAGTATTCGTTCAGTTATCAAGTATTTGACTATTTTGTTGAGTGACTATGGCATGCCTAACAATAAATGAAAAAGTTTGAAATGGTCCTTATCTATGGTGAATTTGAACGGAATATTAATAGAGCCATTGAACTGTATACCATGCGACATCCTCAACGGCTACTTCCATCGCGAGCATCATTTTATCGCGTAGTGAACCATTTTATAGAAGATGGAAGTGTGAGAACGATAAATCGATTACGAAAAAGAAGCATTACTAGTCAAAATAATGAAATTGGAGTCTTAGCTGCAGTTGCCCATAATCCTGGGGTCAGCTCACGATCTTCACGAATTTCTTCTGCTTCTGGAATCTCCAAAATAAGTGTCCTTAGAATTTTGAAACGTCATCCGTATCACTTGTCGTTACATCAAGAGCTTCACGAGAATGATTTCCAAAATCGAGTGTTGTTTTGTGAATGGGCCCAAAATCAGTTGCATGAAAATAACAATTTCTTTCTGCGCGTCTTATTTACCGATGAAGCTTCATTTACAAACTATGGTGTAGTTAATCGTTATAACATGTATTATTGGGCAGTTGAAAATCCCAGGTGGTTCCGAGCGATAGAACATCAGCGGCCATGGTCTGTGAATGCCTGGTGTGGCATCATCAATGATAAAGTCATAGGACCTTATTTTATTGATGGTGTCCTTACAGGCCAAAAATACCGTAATTTTTTGCTGGAGATTCTACCACTATTTTTGAAAGATGTGTGTTTTGAAGTGAGACTAAATATGTGGTACCAGCATGATGGTTGTCCTGCACATTATTCACGCGTTGCACGCCAAGTGTTTGATCGTGACTTCAATGGACGTTGGATAGGTCGCGGTGGAGCAGTCGGCTGGCCGTCACGGCCACCTGATTTGACGCCCTTAGATTTTTTCTATGGGGTTATTTGAAGGAGATCGTATATCACGATCCACCAACGACTCCCGAAAATATGAAGCTGCGAATCACGGAGGTTTGCGGGTAGATAACTCCACAGATGCTGCACTCTGTTCATCGATCGTTTAGAAAGCAAATCGAAAAATCTATAGAAGCGGCAAGTCAACACTTTTTTGATCATTCATTGAAAAATGTTCCAACTTTTTTTGTTTTAATTTCTATTATTTGAACTTTGTACGTTTTATTTTCAAGTTTTCGATTCTGTTGATAATAAAATTCTATCATAAGATACTTTCACTTCTTTTGATAGATAATCAGATACTACCTACAAGGTCAAATGTCATTGTAAAAAAAATTCGTAAAAGAATCAAGAATGAATATCTTGAAAAAGAGGGGTTGCATGTAAAAAAGTGTCAGATGAAAGTTACTTATATTTTAACGCTAAATCAGATACTATTAGAAAAAATAGAGGTTTTTATGCAAAAAAGTGAAGTTGACCTTCATTTGACCTTGAAGGCGTCCACTCGAGGTTAAACCAATGACGTCATTTTATGGCCCCGTGAAAACCATTCAAACTTCACATGAAACATTTTCTGGATACATGTTTAGTTTTCGAGATATTGCGATGTCTCAAGTTAAATGGACCACCCTGTATATAATAAAAAGGACGGTATCTTATGGTATAACAATTCTTATATTTTTTTGCTCACTTTTTGTTTTTTCCTATTTTTACTATTTGTTGCCGTTCACCCAGATAAATTCCAAAGATATCTAGCTCACCCGAGAAGTACTTAATTCCTTCCTGAATTTTTTAAAGAATTTGTTAGAGACACTTAAACATCAATATCAAGTGATGAGGAACCGTGTCAAATGCTTTTGCAATTTCTAGAAAAACTCCCAAACATTTATTTTTACTGTCCAGATGGGATGTAATTTATTTGGTAACCTTATAAATTGCATCCTCAGTACTAAGGCCATTTCTCAGACCAAATTGGTTATTAGAAAAAAAAATTTTACTCTGAAAATAGTTGCAATAATTCACCAATTGGGCAAAACTGACATCTTTTGTTTATTATTTATTTTTAGAAGTTTTCTGATCCGTATAGCCTTAAAAATTAGTTTGTATATATTTGAAAGGTTGTTTTTGTATTCTTTTATATTATTTAATTTTTGCATTTATTTATTATTTTGTTGGGACTGTTACGATATTCTTTATAAACTTTATTGTCAACTTCATTAAAGTTTTTAAGATTCTTTTCAATTTATCCCTGTGTTTTATAGTTAATAATACCAGTTATTATCCAAGGCTTAATTTTGGTATAATATTTTTGAGGTTTTTAAAAATTTAATTTAAAACGGTTTAAAAAAAATTAATGGAAAAATAATTACAACTTTTTGATCCAAAATTTTCATGATGGGACATACTCTACGATCCCCTATATATTTTAAACTTGCTAATAAAGCAATATGAATATAATACAATTTTAATTTTTGTTTTATCTCATCTGATGTAATATCTAAGAAAATTATAGGAAAGTAGCATTTCAAATTGAAGACCAAAAAAAAATTAATTAAATTAACAAAACTTTGCATAACATAAAACGTTTTTCAATATAATAATTCCTTTTATGAACAACTTAAAGCTTATAACTAACTAACTAACATCAATTTGTTCTTTCGCTTTTTTTAGCAGAGTTTTTTTATAAATAGTTGAATTAAATGTAGAAATTACATTTGGCGTGTTTTAGAATTTGCTAATAAACGTGGGATAACCCTCAAAGTAATGATTTGGTGTGGCATAGGCATAGGTAATTCAAGTCTTTTAGTATTTCTTCAAGACCAAAGATATGTTAGAATATGTTCTAATGCAGTTCTGGAGTCGTTTGCTCTACCGTAAGCCCCTATCTTTTACCCATCGATAATGTCCGTAAAGGAAGATAGGAATAATTCTGAATCCTACACTGCTCCTAAAAAAATAATGGGTATTGTACTATGAAAATATAATCATCTATTACTATCTACTTCACAAACAGATTTAGATTCATACTTTTTTTTTGTCATTTAGCATATCTAGATCATATTTGTTGGATAAGAAATTATTTTTTTTTAAGATGCTATGATGACACTTGCAAGTTTATTAGGGAAGCACGACTGAGAACAAAAACAATAGATTAGAACAATCAATAAATTAATTAAATACGTTAGAAAATAAAAGTTTATACAAAAACAATTTATATCGCCATTTTTCTGTGCAAATTTTTTATTCTAGTAAGTCACAGTGATATCTCTCTACTTTCTAAATTAAAGATTTGAGAAAGAAAGCTGAATTACGCCTGATAGCAAAACGTCCGAATAAAGTTCTATTATATGACAGCTTTAGACCAAATATATTTATAAAGATATATTTGATATTTTACAAGTTAATTCGTTAAAAGTAAATAATAATATTAAAAATAATAATAATTATTATTATAAAGCGTTTATTATTCCTAATCAATTTTAAAAAAATCTAATTTAATGTAATATATATGAAAAATATAATAAAGGAGTAAAAGGCCATTTCAACTCTTTTTCCACAGACAAATTGTTGAATCCTAAATTTAAAGGAAATCACTAATTTATAAAATAATTATTTGTTTGGCATTTTCTTTTCGTTATATAAATAATAAGAGAATAGCATGTATATAAGGGCTAAGTTAATAGCATATTTTTTAAGTTTCAAGGAATTCGTGACACAGGATACTTAAAAGAACAACGCGAAGATCATGCTGGATGTACTGCACAACCTGAAATGTTAGACAACAAGGAAGAATCTTAAGTTACCCAACAATGGGTACTAGTTAATGTTTCTCATTATAAAGTGTAGAAGACAATACGACAAGAATAGTTTTATCCTTATCATTATAAACAGGTACAAGCAGTACAACCCAAAGTTTATACTAAGAGTTGCATTTTGCCAGTGGCTTTTAGAATAGTTTACCAGAAATAAAGACTTTGCAAAATTAATTAATTAAGTCTTAAGTGTTTTTAAATGTACTACGTTCCTTAGAATAATTTTCATAAATTGCTTTGAATACATCTGGTTTGATAAATTTACATTTACTAAACGCTGTTTCTTTTAATGTAAGACAAAAATGTGTTTCCTACATAAATTATGATACAGAATACGTGTTTCCCAACCTTTATTGTATCATTCTTCACCTTAGCCTTTCTAAAATTCTGCCAAAAATGCCACCTATGTAACATACATAATTTTTTATATAAAAAAAAATTTAATTTTTCACTTAAGAAAAAATTTAAATGCTAGGTTTTAGGAAGAAATCACTCAGAAATTGTCAAAAGACATAACGGAAAACTGAAATTCAAATTCCAACTAATTGTAATAAAGATTTATATTAATTTATTATTTTAATTTAGTGAGATCTTTGTGCTTGATGCTTGCTGCTCAGAGATTTTATATTAGATTCCAATTTGGCTAGCTTTGGTCTCAAGTATCCACGATGTGTTATATACAGCCGATTTCTTTTTTTTACCAGTCAATTATAGCATTAAATCCACATTCAACTTAAAATGAACATAGCAAAGGTAGCAATAGTACTCTTGCACGTTTGGCTAAATTTACGGTTTTGATTTAAGTTTTCTCACAAAACCATGCCATCCCTTTTTTAATATTAAATAGAGCTTTAACTGACTCAACATTTTGCAATTCTGCAAGTTCTTTTTGATACTGCATATTATATGCATGCACTGATATATGAAATATCAGACAAATTTACTAACATTGATTTTCCGTCATCCATGTTGAAAAATCAATTGGTCTTAAATCATAAAAATCTTTCTTTTAAATCAACCGATAGAATATTTAGATGATTTACAAAACGGTATCAGTTACTTCACATTTTTGGTTATTGAAACTGTTCAAAGTTTTTGTTGTTAATATGTTAATATCTTCGCTTTTGCATCGACAAGAGTTTTATTTGATCCCTGAAGTTGCTTATTTCATATATTTCGTTTTTCAAAGATATCGGCTAAATTATTCGCAAATCAAACATGCTTTACCATTGATTGTTAATAGACACTTTATTAGGTTCTTTTTCTTTTATAGGTTTGTCGCTTAAAAAAAACACCAAGACTATCACTTCCATAAATCTTTTCAAGTAGTTTTTTTTAGATAGCGATTTAACTTTAGTATGAAATAAACGTTTTTCAACGAAATCTAGGATTCAAATGACCGGAGCGAAAGGTTTAAACTCTTGTTAAATCTATTTTCGAATTGCCCTCCTTAACAATTAAATTGCTCTCCCTATGGTCGTGAGACCCACGTGGAAAACACTGGAATAGTTGGATAGGGATTAAAGACATATTTATTGACTCTAGATTTTTTAAAATAAAATGTTATTTATAAACACCAAGATATTATAGATTCTTCAATTATTTTCCAATAATCATCTAATATTATTGTGCTTAAGAATGTAACATTCTTTAATTATTGAAGTTTCATATAGGCGATTTTTGGTATATTAATTAATTTATTAATTTGAAATATTAGCTTTTTTTGATTAATTTTACAGTTCTTCTAGGTATAAAAATAAATGAAAATACTGAAAATAATTAGTCGAATGTTTTTTACCTTAATAAGAAAGATTAATAATCGAAAATAACAAGGTTGCAGGCAGCATATTAGCTAGCAATAAGAATAGCATTGGACAACACCATAGATATAAGAATAAATAACTAAGAGTAAGCTTAAGTATACTAATAATGCCTATTTTCATTAGTCGAATTTTGGTAATAGCACAGATGTAAATAGCTCCGCATTATGCTACACGCACACGTGCGGAGCTATTTACATCTGTGGTAATAGTTTTAAATTCTTTTAATAGTTTGTACAATGAGCTTAGCGTCATAGTACAAATATTGTAAGTCCTCTTTTATCAAGTCCTTGCGCATCCTAAAGCCCTTTTAACTGCTCCTTCTATTGATTTTCCGAATAAATAGTGCCTTTTGGTACGCATGCGATTTAGTTTTACCGAAAAGCAGAAAAATTTGATTTAGCGATGATTAAATTAACATTTGAAAATATGGTAATATTGATTATGGTAATATGATTATAATCCGTAAGAATAATTTAAAGATAATTGAGTTTTATTAATATATGACACGAATGCTGCAGAATGAACAATTTCTTCCCTTTTAAATTATTTTTGTTTTTGTTGCGCTAAATCTGCAGCTTTACATATACCCACTATATTTAACTTCATCCTTATGTGTAAATTCAAAATTAATTAGCTTTTGTGGTGCATTGTTATTTGGGATAAGGAGACATTGTTAAGTTTAACTGGGTAATTATTGCAAAGTTTTAAGTTAATTATTATATACTCGTTGAATATAGTTTGATCATAGAGAGTATTTTAGTTCTTCCTCTCTCTCATTGCACCACTCAAACTAATAATAATAATAATAATAGTTTATTCAAAATAATAATTAACAATATTACAAAATGTCTGATTAATAAGACCTTATTTTTTAAATAAATAATGATCTCAGTACAGTAAATTAGCAAATATGTGAACAAAAATGGTTAACTTTTTTATATTGTGGGAGTGTTTTGAGGCCCATACTAAAAGTTTGAATGTGGAGAGTTGCAGCTGAAATACATGCCGTTTTTTTGGAAAACTCAAAAAAAAAAGAATTTGATTTTTCTCAAAAACCGTATTTTTATTTATTACTATTTATTTACGTTTATTTATAATTATTGTAGAGCATTAAATTTTATTGGCGTCATAGAAGCTAGAGGTGCCTCAAACGATTTTTGATTTTTTCACATTAAATATATTTTTTCTCAATCTGTTATAAAAAACAAGGAGAAAAATTAAACTCTAGGTCAAATTGTTATAAATGGAAATGCAGTATATTTGTTGGGTTACACATTTCGCCTCATCGCATCATTAGATTTAAATTAAATACTAAAATTATGTAACTATGAAACCAGGATGGGGCATAGTAACCAAGTGTTTTTAAAATAATAATAAAACTGTAAGCTTTTACTCTAAAAAAATGTTATTGGTAGCACATAGGTAATAACAAAGCATTTTAAGATATTCATGAACGGAAAATAATATCTGGCATGTGATTACCGTTTTCATTGACGTACTGTTGAAGTTGTTCTAGAAAATTTGCCTCCACTCTTTCCAATAGATCTCTATTGATTAGGCTGACTTCGCGACGAATCGCTTCCTTTTATTGATCTAACGTACGTGGCTTGGTCTCGTAAACGCGCGACTTAAGGTATCCCCACAAGAAAAAATCGCACATGGATAAGTCAGGGAACCGGGGAGGCCATAAAATGAGATGGAAATGAGATGGTTAGGAAACAGGTGGCGAAGAATAGCCATATATGCTCTGGCGGTGTGTGCCGTGGCCCTATCTTGCTGAAACCACAAATCTTGGATATCCACGCCTCTTCTTTGTAAGTAAGGAATGAAAAAGTTGTTTTAAAATATATGAATGTAACGATCGGATGTTACAGTAACGGTAACCTTATTTTCTTCAAAAAAATATGGTCCAATGATGCCAAATTTTGTCACCGCGCCCCAAACTGTTACCTTAGGGCTGTGAAGTGGTTTTTCATGTATTTATTATTTATTTATCATGTAAAATCCGTATTACAGTCCGATTTCTGATTTGAAGTGCTGCTGAATGATGACGAGCAGAGCGGCGTGGGCTCTGCAGCACCGCTTGTCTAACCCTTTCAACGTTCTTTTGAGTACGCACAGTACGCTGGCGGCCAGGTGGTTTTTTTCATTATCGAGCCCCCTGTTCGAAGATTATGAACCCAACGTAAGATCGTGTCTCGAACGGGGACAGAGTCATTTCGATGAATATTGAATCTTCGACGAAATTCACGTTGAACTGCAGTCACCGACTCGCCACTTCTAACAAAACAATGGTAAACGAATAAGCGTTGTTCTAACGTCCACGGCTCCATGGTTGCGACTCAAAGTATAATGACGGAATTGCTTTGAGTCAAGAAACGGATTGTAACATGGTGTACGCTCCTCCCTTTTCCAATAGCCGCATACTATCCAACCTAAAAACACTTAGTTCCTAGATTCTATAAGTTTAATGTAGTCAGTAGGTGGTACACTGGGAGAAAGGTTTTTAATATCTCTCAAAACTCCATTCAATTAAGAAGAGAGTGGAGACCAACTGGCTGTTCTTTGTCAACCTTAGACAGTCCATGGAGCAGAGGCGCAAAGCAAACCGTATCGTGCTCTCCTTCCATGATGAATAAAATTCATTTTAAATGAAAGTAATGTAGACTATTTATAAAATTGATCTAGACAATGAATCGTCATTGCCTTCCTAAATAACACAAATATCATCCACATATCTCCTATATACTATTATCTGTTTGGCGAAAGTGCTGTTCATAGTTTTATTCTCTAGATTATTCATAGAAACTTCACAACAACACAAAAAGGGGAAAAAGCTTGATCCGATGGCTAAGCCAGCTTTGTATTTATAGATTTTGCGATTCAATTCAAATTTAAAAAGGTTAGGTCTAAAAGCGCTTTTTAATAGACAAATCAGGCCTAAAGGGATCAACTCGGGCCTACTAGAATTTACTAGTAGTGATTGGTGCTACACTGGGAAAAAGGTTTTTGATATCTTAATAAATTATAATTGTATTCTCTGGTAAATTTAAACATTTAAAAAATAGCAATTCCATGAAAAATAGTGGAGAAACAACTTTCAAGGCCCGATCTCCATTATCTCTCCATTCAATTACGAAGAGAGTTTGTAGTAAGGACAAAACACAAAAGATTCCACTGGTCTAGTTGAATGTGCTTCTTTATGAACCTTAGGCAGTCCATAGAGTAGAGGGGTTCGTATCGTTCATATATATGTATCTAGGACACTTTTTATTTTGGTGAAAAATGATGTAGTAGGATCTCTAGTCAACCATCAAACACTGAAAATCATTGCATCAATAAAAGTCGCCATCTTCCCCACGTAATTTACGCGTTTCATAACAACTAGATAAGATCACTTGTCAGCCTTAGCGACATTGAATTCATATTCTAAAATTTTAGCCTTTAAAATTTTTAAAAGATTGCCATTATAATTGAAAGCAATATTTATGTCTATTCTAGAATATAAAAAACCAAAATTTTTGCTCTGAATCTTTTCGGCTTCAATGGTCAACGTTTCTCTAATTTTTAAATTAACTTTAAAATATTACTATGTAAAAAATAAAATGTTAAGTTGTGATTTAAAAGAGCCATCCCAAAGTTTGGAGATGGATATCTCTGCTTCTGTGAAGTCTATCCGGAAAATTCCAACGGTTTTCTCTTAGTTTCATCCTTCTGAATCCAATGAGACCATCCGTGAGGTCGTAGCTGTGATATTAGTTGAGAGCCCGTATTTTTATGCACTTATTTTCAGAAATGACCAAATAAGAGACAATTTTCGTAAAATAATTAAGTACTCCTTATTTTAATTTTAATATAAGAACATGACAGACTGACAGATTCTTATAGAACTGTTAATTTTCAAAAAAGCTATATTAATTATTTTTTATATTTTTTGTTATTTATATTATATTTTTTCCTTTTTAAAAATTGTATCCAAATATTTCATAAAAATTGTTCAAAATTGTTTCTATTTTCTCTTACACAAATTTCAGATATTTTTGTAATGCGTTTTATCGAATTTAAAAGTATACTATATAAAGGAAAAAAAAGTCCAAGATGGAAAAATCCGGAGATCTTGCTAGCCACCTTACATAGGACCATCGGTTCCTATTTATTTTTGCGCAAGCGAATAATCTAAGAATGGGCGTATAATATTAGCATTATATTTGGGTTCACCATCTTGTTGAATATACATATACTATATTGTTTAAATTTGCTAAAGGAATATTTTCTAAATACTCAAGAATGACTTATTGTAGTATGTTTAAATACCGATCTGTTGTTAGCACCCCTTCAAATATTCTGAAAACTAGTTGCCCACCAAAATTAATCATCCAACGCTTAACAAGAACCTTTTTTGCCGTTCGCATTCATGAGTAATATGAGGATTTTTTGGTGCCAATGTCTGCTATTATGCCTACTGAAGATTCCATCTGATGAAAAATAGGCTTCATAGCTCCATTTTACAAATCTGGCAAAGATAATGTTAATTGTAACTGGGCAGTATACCAATTATAGAAAACGAAGCGACGTTTCCAGGTTGAACAATTTGTTCAATATTCCTGTTAAACAATTTCATTTTTGTAAGGATGGAATTACACAATTAGTTATATTTAATACAATGAAATTAGTTTAGCTTTTTTTAAGCCCGACTTCAGATTTAATGACTCTACAAGGTGTAGATATATTTGTATAACTACGCATGCCGAAACATTAATTTTATCCAATTGATTCTCTTTTTGAGTCTTGGTTTCGAAAAGCCACCATGATTAATTCAATTTTTCTTCTAGTTTTAAAAACCTATTAGTTTAGTTAGTTGTTAATTATCTTAATTAGTTTTTAAAAAAAAGGAAAAGGTTGTCTTTTTTCGACATAACTACAAGAGGTAATGCAATCTGTTATTAAGAAGGTATATCATGGATAAAAAAATTGTAGGTCTACCGCCTGGATTTTCATTACATCTTGTGTGGCAAACTACGTAAGTAGCTAAAACTACAAGAAGTAGTAACCTACTAGTAGCATATCATATTTTTCAAAATTCTCGTAATTTCTCTGTGCTGATATTCTGAATCTCAATAAATGCAATATTGTACGCCCCAACTAGAAAGACACAATTTTTTTTACAATTGATAGTTTTAATTATCTATCATTAGGTCTGAGATGCACGACTATGGCCTACTATTAAAATAAAAATAATAGGTAATATTAACCGACAATTGTATCTTCTTTAGACATTTTTAAAGTTCCTACTGTTATACATTTTTAAAAAGGAAAAAATAAAGCCGATTTTTCTACTTAAAAAAATACATTTTAGTATTTCGCCCCCTTAATGCTAAAACTAGATAACTTTAAAAAATCCGTTTTGCAGAAAGTTGATTTCAAGTTTGAGAACCAAAAAAAAACAAATATTTCTAGAAACTTAAATTTTATTCTAAGAATCTAGCCTTTTTGGAAGTTTTAAGCATTGCCATTGAAAAAGATTATACAAATTACTATTAACAAAAGTTTAAAATGAGATGCCTACTTTTAGCACAAATTTGCAATATATCTATTTATAGCATGAATTTTTTAATAAAAAACAAAAGTTATCGGGTTGAAATGTATAAACTAAATTAAATTATTCTAGTGTTTGTTTTTGTTGAAGAAAGGTTATTAAAATTCTTCTTCAGTATCAGAAGAAGCTTCAACTCCTCTATTAGTTGAACGATCCTGACAAGGCAGTTTTTGATAAAACGACCGAAATTCTTCAGGAAGACCCAGAGGTTTAATCGTAAATAAAGAGTTAAGATCATTATATTTCTCTTTTTTTAAAACTAGCTTTAATTAAAACTTTAATTGTGCATATATAGTGGTTCCAGGACAATGGATGTAGTGCGTGTCTTCCTTTGGCAATTATATTCGTCATCAAAATCTTCTTTAAAACGTAAAGTATTAGGTAAATTTTTAGAAAAAATCATCCACGATTTTTTTTGCCAACCTACGGGTTTTCTATTGCTGTCTTCTTTTCAAAAAATATAAGCCCACTCAGAATACTTCTTCCAGTCAAAAATATCTTTGTGTGTGACGTTATGAATTATGTATGATTTGTCCCCCTTTCTCCGAGCACATCTCGTGATTGTTCTCCAGTCAGAAGGAATATTTACCTTGCCGACTCCTTTAAATTCTGTAGCTATAGCAGCATGCATTGAGTCGCATTCCATTTCGCTGTGTCCTTTTACCAAGAACTTCAAATCTATAGTTTGCAAGTGAGGAATTTCTTGAACTGCTTTCAAGCACATACCTACTACATTCTTGTTTAAGTTTTGACCTCCGCATCTGTCGCTGCAGCAAACGATATGGTTAACTGCTTCTGGCAAATATCTAAAATAAGAATAGAGCCAATTAGCAATTTCGCAGCTGCCTCTTTTTCCTTCGATTTCGCTCCACATAAAACAATCACCTTGATGAGAAACGGTGTCACAGATTGTAAAATTTTAGGTTTTAAGTCTTTGCTTATAAAATAGCGCGTTATGAATTTTGTCACTCGGAACCAAAAGAACTTGCTGCAAATCAAAGTTGCAGCAAACAACATTTCGCTCAGACTCGGCTGCTTTTTCTTTGTCAGATTTTTTCTCCTCACGGGCTCTATTTTTCGCACTTATGTGTGCTTCATAATTAGACTCTAAACTACTCTGATCACTTCCAGGGGTATTATAAGCCATGCATATTCTACACTGATCTTTTCGTGGACGAAAAAAGCCTAAATTGTAGTCACTGCAAAATAACTTTCTGTAAATAGCTGCAGTTCCAAATTCAATATTTCGCTCTTTACAATCTTTTTTATACATACCGTACATTATTGTTATGTTTAAGTCTGGATATAGGTATTTTCTTTGCGTCTTTTCACGGCAATAATGGGAAGCCATTACTGGAAATTTCGCAATGTGACTTCTAATTGCTCGAATTAATTCAGGAGATGTTGATTTTTTCACGTGTTTTCCTCTGTCGTCACTCGTACTTAAATTGCCTTCAGTTCTTTTATTCAAAGCTATGTCTACGACACCTTTGTGTATGCCAAGAGTATTAATAAAAATTTTTTTGCAAACTTGAAGTTTGTTATCAGTTCGAGGTAAAAAAAATAAAATTGTGCTATCCCGTCTTGAATTTTGTGTAGTGGTCCATTTTTTCTTAATTTTTTCCGTGTTGCTATTAATAAAGTCCCTTTGCTTTTTATAAGAATCCAACTTGTAGTAATTCTGAAATACTTTAAGCCTTTCTTCATAGCAAACCTTATTGCTGCACTTACGTCTACAGGTTGGTGGACAAGGATCTTTTAAAGATGTTTCAGGTACAAATTTTCCTTTTGATGAAACATAGGCCTCTCCGTGCAAGTTCTAGTTGGAAATTCCTCCATACCTTCTAATTCTTTTTGAGGTTCGGCAAAATCTACTTCTTAAATAATTGTCCTCGCAATTTTTTTTTGGTTGCTTAAATGTTGCGGATTTCTTATACGTAGTTTTCTTTTTCCTAGGAGGAGCTTTCTTTGAAATTGTTTTTAATTCCATGTCCGAATCGCTTGAAGAGCTTGATGGAATAAAATCAGAATGTTCCGGCGAAAAGGGCTCAACATCTGATTCAATGCAAAAACCACTTGGTCCAGGCTGCATGATAGCCATATGTACCCTTTCTGCGAAACCATTGTTACCATCTAGAAAAAATAACAGCCGTTTTAATTTAGGAACAGCTTTTAGTAAAGTATTTTTATACCTTGAGCATCACTGATAATGGATGTAGTACTGGGTGCAGGCCGGCATTCTATCGTTGCGAAATGAGAAATGTCCTTTGCTCTTAACACATCATCGGCTGCGATAAAAATCATAATTAGTTGTTAAATGTTGTTCTATTTTACAAGTGTCGTTTATACTTTAAACCGAAGTTTAAACTGCAAATTGCAATGTGCAGTTTAAACTTTGCGGTTTGAGGTTAAAAGGCACTTGTAAAATAGGCCCTTAAATTATAAAAGCAACTTACTTCCGGTATCCGTTAAGGGTGATTGGGGCTGCTGTCTAAATGGAAATAACTCCGTTGATTTATTTACTTCAGCTTCTAGAAGAAAGAATTAGGGTGCAGAGCTTATAAGATTACTTATAAACAACAATATTAATTTGTGTGTTATTTTACATAACCTCACTTTTTTAGACTCCAATTATTATTCACGAGAATTGCTTTTTTAGGCTTATTTTAACTTACCTTTAATAAGCTTTAATGTCGAAGTTAACTACTTTTCGCAACTTTATTTAAATACCTTTTAGTCATTCTAGGAGATATCTAGTTATAGCATTGAAAAGGGGACAAAATATTTAATGGGAAAATCAAGTTATCTAGTTTTAGCATTGAGGGGGCGATTTAGAAAACATAAGTTTATTTTTTATCTCAAAATCTTAAATTATCAAAATAAAACAGATTATATATCTCTGTTCTGCGGAAAAAACCTTATTAGACCTATGTTTTACTTTTCCAATATTTTAAATAGTAACCGACATATACAAGGAGTCTCAAAATTTTAAAAATTGCTCTGTAGATTAAAAACTATGACAGCTGTCAAACTTTTGACAATGGCATATTTCGTTTCATAAAAAAGTAGTACTGTGATGCGAAAACCGCATCTGCTATAGCAACCGACAAAAGTGTCCAAATTTCGACACCCTGTATTTGAACGTTTAGTTAAGTGTTTAAAATTAAATGGTGGTTGTATAACTTTTATAAGTAAATGATTGTTTGTTGTTATTTTATGAATTAAATAAGAAAAATATATCGGGTGATACAGAAAAAAGGCAACACTTACTAACTTTTTCCTTTTTAAGATAAACAAATGAAATTTGGTATATCAATAGAATAGTCATAAAAGCATCTTTTAATATATTCGGTAATTTTTTATTACTGCCAGTTTAACAGGAAGTGACACTAACTTTTTTTTTTTTAATGGGACAACTAGTATTTTATTACTTATTTTGATAGAAAATAATATCCTGAGAATAATGATACCGCATTTGCTATTTTTTGTTTTATACTCATAGAAAAGATCAATTTTTTAAATTTTGAAATAAGATGTCATAAATGCATTAAAAATTTTAATTTTTATTCAAGTAATTACAAAAAAATAATATTAATTGTGTTTTATTACTTAAATCAGTTTTTCAGAAATACAGTCAGTAAACATTTTAAATATATTAGTAAACATAAGATTTCTTTCAAAAATCTGCGGCGAATTTATTCGAATGACAAATAATAATTAAACTTGACAAGATGTCATGTATTATGTCAACTGAAAAATAATTCACGAAAGCGTCAAAACGCAGCCTCCTAGTTAATAAATCAAAGACTTCTATGCTATTTCTATTAATTAAATGCGTTTATTTATACGACGTGATTGTTTTCTTCTTTTAGGCTCATTTATCCACAGATTTAAAAAATAATCATACCAAATTATTGGGAAAAAAAATCTTATGTCAAAAGTGGTTGTTCCCAATAACGTGCTATTTAAAAACATAAAGTAAATGCTAAAATTACTGGTTTGGACATATTAAATAGGCGTGTAAAAGATTAAGGTCATAAGATGCAATAAAAACTATTTTTCCGTGATTATTTAATTGAAAATTCAACGCATCCATGGCAGGCTACCCTTTTTCTATAAAACAAGAAGTAAAATAATCAGACAAATGAAATACCCATTATTAAAAGACTGATTGAACCAATTGTACTAAGAAATATACAATAACATAAATTTTGATACTGTAAAAGTAACAAACAAAAAAATAGTAAGAATTTACACAGCATTCGCCGAGAATAATAAAAAAATTGTTTAATAATATTCTTCTTTTCTCAAACTTTTAATGATTTACTATCTCTTGTATTATGCAACTTTTAAATAGGTAATTTTTGGGATGTCAACACCTTTTTTCCTAGAAGTTGAAATAAATGACTCAACTTTGGAAACCCTGTATGTTAATATTTTTTTTTGAACTGACTGGTACCATAAACCAACGTTTTCTGAAAGATTACTTAATTATAAGTCAATGCATCCCTTTGAACATAAAATTAATATAATTAATAACTTGAAACACAGCTGTAAAACTATCACACCCTCATTTTCACATCAAAAATATAAATAACACTAAGACCTTACAAAAAAAAAATAGCTACCCCGTAAAACTAATCAGTAGAATTCTAAAACAAAACCAACCACCCATAATAACTTAACCTTCACCATCGAACACCAAAAAAGATTCTTTAAAATTCCATATGTCAAGAATTTGTCTAAAAAATTATCCGGGATTTTTAATAATCAACTCTTCAAAATTGCGTTCAAATGTGAAAATATAGTAAAACAACTATATAGTAGACAAAAAACGTCAACAGCCAAAGAACTACAAAGTGGCGTTGTTTACAAAATTCCATGTTTTTCACACCAATTTAATTTTGAAGAGGTAAAGATCATTGACATCCAAAATAACTATAAGAAAAGATTAATCTCAGAAATGATAAACATAATAAAACATCAAAACAATGTAAACATAAAAACAAGATACTGACAACTTAAAAACATCTTACGCAAATTTAATTAATCTAATAAAACTCTAAAATGAAATTTAAATACACTTCGAATAACCCTTGTATAACCATTCAACAACATTAAAGCGTACTTAAATATATTATTTATCTTAGAATATTTATAACGATAACTTAAAAAAAAGCGAAAAAGACCTTTGTTTTGTTTACATTATCTAAACACCTTCAAAATTAAAACCCAGAGCTAAAATATTATTCACTATAGTTAAGTACATTGTTACTTACGCACCAACAGTGACATAGTCCTCAACAACAAATAAACCAAATACAATCTATGAAACTGCTATGTTCTATTTGTCACAACTAAGCCTTTTAATTTTTAATTTTTGCGTAATAAAATTGATATTGGCCTACTGATACTTCTTTATTACTATGATTATTTCCAGTCATGTTTGTCATATGGCATAATGTGTTGAAGTAACTATTCTAGAAGTGGTGAAGTTTTTACAGCCCAGAAAAAATAATTAGTTTTATTTAGGCCTTATACATGTAGAACACTCTTTCCAGACTTCAAAATTATGTCATTTCCTTGCCTATTTATTTTCCACTAGGTTATGCATATAAGCGTAACCCTAGACTATTCTTTGTCTAGAGATACCCACTTTGAACTCAGAGTTAACTAAAATTTGGATTTACTCAAACATAAATTAGCCAAAGTGGCAAACAGCCCATTAGTTTTAGTAATTAAATTATACAATAATCTGCCCATCGAAATAAAAAAAAATTGAGATAATTAATAATTCCAAAGCTTCATTAAAAAGGATTTTAATTAAAAATTCCTTTTATACGGTAACAGAGTATTTAAATTGCAGCGTCTCGTCTCTACTCCCATAATTCGTATTTGTTTGTTTTTTAAAAGCTGTAGTTTTATTATATCTTTAGTTTTTAGTTAATTGTAGGTTTTTTATTATTTTTTCTTAAGGTCTTTTAAAAGTTGCATGTTTAGGTCTTATAGTTTTATTTTTTAACATTATCCGATACTTATTTGTATGAGTCTATGGAAATATTTAAATATTTAAGTATTGAGTATTGAGTATTGAAATTTTAATTATAACTCTCAATTTTTTTTTATTATATTCTTATCTCTGTGTTTTGAAGATGTATTTAAACAATTAAAGTAGTCATTGAATAGTGTAAGATTTTAGTTTTAATATACTTATTTAATTTGTTTTTAATGCATTTTTAGTGTATTTTATAGTGCCCTGAAGAAGGCCATATATAGGCCGAAACGTTGGCAATTAAAGAAAAAAATTTGAAAAGCTTGGATTTTATTTGACCATTTACCTAACTAAACCCTTAAAAATTAAAAAAAATTGACTGGGTCACTAAAACAACACACAAAATATAATTATTAATTTAGCATATAATGGATACCGATGATTCACAAGTTTTAAATTCTTATATACAAAACACGATTGAATCAGTGATCAGCGGCCAAGAAATATTTTCACAGAAATGTAAAATGTGACAATTTTTACAAAAAAATTGTTTATATGGCAATTGTATAAAATTTTATTTCATGATTTTGTCAGTTATAGCAGTCAAAAAGTGAACAAAACTGTGTGTTTACATGCCTTGCGGAGCAAAAAATACAATTTGAAAATAAACAATATATCGAAATAAGTAACGTATTGTTACAAACTTGTAGATAATTCCATTACTTACAAAGAAAAAGTTATGGAGAAAAAAAAATTGAATAAATATATAAGTTAACAAATTACAACTCGAAATTAGCGTCTAGGGAAGAAGGCTCTTAATAGAGTTGATCCAATTAGATCTAGGCCTAATAGGGCCAGTGATGAAGCCAAATCACAGCCCAGCTCAACACCACAATCTATCTCTCGACCTAACCCTAGCAGGCAGACTATCATCATTTGGACTTTTTCTGAAACTTCTTCACTATCTGCAGCTGATAGATGTCAAAGGCTGTATTTGGGCAGGTGCAATCCGGTGACTACTGAGCAACAGATATTAAACTACCTTGAACAGCAACTAAACCTCTCAGATATTAAATGTGTCACACTGGATAAGAATTAGGATGTTGTATCCTCTAAGATAAGGGTAAAAGAGTCCCTACTAAAGGGACTACTTGATCCGAATCTCTGGCCAGCAGGAATAGTGGTTAAGGAATTTCGTCCCAGGCGCACTCAGGGCCGAGGAGCGAATTTTCAGCTAGACCCAACACTGTCTCAGCATCCACAGTAGACGATGTGTTGTTCTTTTATCAGAATGTGAGTGGCTTAAAAACTAAACTAAAGGAATTTCTCTGTGCTGCTCAATCGGAAGACTACCACATTCTTGCCATAACTGAAACTTGGCTGGATCTGGCAGTCAACGACGGCAAATTCTTTAGTTCCAACTACTACTGTTCTTATTGTTGGTGACTTTAACCCTTAGAACATTGAAAGGCTAAAAGTAGCATGCCCTGGAACTATGGGCAGGTTTGTTTGCTTGCAACATCTCTGATGCAATGATGCCAAATGCTTATAGAGAAATGGCAAAAATCACTTTATAATAGCATAAAAATTTTCAGTTGTTTCCGAAGGCACAAAACAATACTACTGCTCCTGTTTAATAAAATATCAAGCATTTTTTAAAAATAAATTTATTAAGATATCGAATATATTGAAGTCAATATACGTTAAATAAATGAAAATAAAGTACGAAGAAACGAGAAAACGGTAATGGCATCGCAACGCCGCTCGATCGCATTGTTGATGTCACCGATACAAGCACTCTTTACCAGTGACGTCGTCAACAAATATTGACCTGATAAATTTTTATTAATTATTAAAGAGTTTGACTATAAGTAATATTACCATTTATGAGCTATTTATGTGTTTTTTGTCATGTGTCAAAAAGTCTAACGGTTTTCAAATTATACCCGGATTTCTAAACCCTTAAAATGATATTTTCGCATGGCCGTGATGCGGAGCCTTAACGGACTTCATTAGAGGAAGGTCCTAATAAAAGGCAGCATTTTTGTCAAAGCATTTTTATGGAAATTAAATATTTTATTAATATAATATTATAGATTTCTTAATAAATCATGTTTTAAGACACACATTTTTAACATTTTGCAAAATTTTATTGTTATTGTTATATTGGACAAAACTCAGTTTTACATCACTTACTTATATCATATAATATATACTTCTATGGTGCTGACTTTTTCAAAGGGACAGTATTGCTTCAGCGGAAAAAGTTAAAACTACAAGGATGTTCAAATTGTGAAGGAGTTGCAGCTTTTTGTAGGTTATAAGATTTTTATTATGAGTATTTAGCCTGTATAATGGTTTTGAGACATTTAATAGTGACCTATATAATACCTAATACCAATTATTATGTCATATTAATTTATACTAAAAAACAAAGCTTACCTAAGAATAAAGACTATGTACAATAGATTAGATAGTTTATTAGTAGTAATATACAAACAAGTACTTTTACAAGTCAAATAAAATATGTAGTATGTTGGGCTTTTTCGAAAATCATGTTATTATTTCTTAAGTATTTTAATAATGACTTGAGATCTAATTCAATTTCTTTGGCGCAAATTTGTTTGTTGCAATCTTCGAATTTTAATTTTCTTTATTTTTTTTTCTATAATTTGGTGACAAGTGATTTAGCTTTTAAAACGGTGGAATCATCAGTGCTTAGGTCCTTAGGATATCACTTTGATTTTACCCTAGAATAATATACATAAAAATATAGTATTACCAAAATTAAAAAAATGTATTATGATAATCCAATTGATCAATAAAATGTATGTTATTATAAAGAATCTTTGTAATATCATACATTTAATTAATATTAAATATTTTAATATTAAACAAATATAACACAATAAAATACTATATCACTTTTAAATAAGATATATAGAATAGAATAATACATGGCAAAAAACTAGTAGTCTATTTTGAGTGTATTTTCACCTTTTCCTTGGCAGAGTCAGGGAATGTGTACCAGTTGAACAAAAAGGGCTTGGATGAGAAATAGTAATTGTTGACCTAGACCCCACGATTACTGTAGAACTATTAATCTCAGATGCAGTTATTGTTGAAGATGAATGATCAGATCTGTAATTATACAAAATTTGGTGTATCAAAAATATTAATCTATTTTAATTATCCATACTTATCTATATTAGCTTCACTGTTTGTACTATATACCATTTTGGAAGCTAAAGAAGTTTTTGCACTCTTCAGGAAAGCTGCCCCTGCAGCTTTGAAGGATAAATCACTTGGTAAATTAACTAAATTATTCGCTGCTGTGTTTTTAACCAGTGCATCAGAAATCCTAGTAAAAAAATAGTTTTACACACTTACCTAATTTAATTAGTATTAGTTATAAATAAAGCTTATATGAGTAACACTAATCCTTTTTGTGATGATTTTTTTATACTAGAAAAATATATTTAAAAAAAATTATCTTTGAGGTAGAGCTGATTTGTTTTATAGTCTGGCTACTGATAATATTATCTTCCTTATATAAGAAATTACTTCTAAGGATGTGATCTGAACAAACAAATATGTTCTGTTTAATTGTGTTGATATTTAATCAAAAAGCAAAAAAAATTACAGTAAGGAATTAATATGTGGTGCCAATTACTATATATATTATTGTAAGTTGCAATATGGTAAAACAAAAAAAATTATCGACCAAATTTTAGGGAAAGACAAAATTAACTTTATACATAGATATCAATATCTAAATAAATTTCAAAATTCTTTAAAGGCAATAAAAAATTAGTAATTTCATCTATCTACCTGTCTATATTAAAAAAACATACATAGATAGGTACATGGGTATTAGGTATGCCTTCTTTCTGCCAAAACAACAAAAAAAAAAAACATAAAATCCTGTAATAAAACCAGGGACAAAATTCTAGTTTTATATTTTTTATACCCTATTGATAGATAAATATGTTCAAAAAAATATTTAGATTTAAAAATATGAATATTTTGGTATTTTACGCACACTTTCACATTCAAGTATTTATTAGGTTTATATCTATAAGATCCCCTATTCTACGTTTATGATGATGGTTACCCCATGATGTGATGTTATGAAAGTATCGGTACTTACTTGTGAAAAGATCGGCTTGAATCACCTTTTTATCATGATGCGGCACAAACGACACAAGTTTTTCCCATCCTAGCAATTTAAAAAAACACTAAAATGTGGCCTTTTTCCTTTTGAAACCGAAAATTAAAGAAAATACACGAATCCCGAAAATAAACAAAAAGCCGTTTGAGAGATGACACTACGCGTTTGGCTCAGGCGCTTAATCTCCGGTGTTGTCGCTTCAAATTTTTTAGAAGCAGTTTTAGGGATAAGAATGTTAAAAAATTTGTTTTTTTTTTGCTTAAGGATATTATATTTATTCTTAAAATAGGTTAATTGTAGTATTTATACTTTTTATTTTAAATTTTCCTATAAAATACAACACAAATAAATTAAATTAACGTTATAATGCTTGTTAAAATATAGCTAAAAATTTCCTCCGTTGGAAATTTGCGTCGACTTGACAACAGAGAATCGGCAAATATGTTTGTAAACAAAACACCCCTCTTGCCCCTGTGCACATGTTGGACTCAAACAAAGTTCTTGTTTACTAATTCTAGCCTTTCAATGTTCTAAGCTTTAACCTCTCAAATATTACATGGTTATCAAGTGAACATGAATATGGTTTAAGCCTAAATAATGTTATATCCGATAAAGAAAAATATGATATTTTCACTTTTATAGGTTTAATGCAGTGGTTAATGATCATGGAACAAATCTTGACCTTTGTTTTACAACCTTTCATTCTGCCTTAACAACTTAATGTAATGGTCTAGTAGGGTCAGATTCTTATCATCCTGCTCTTGAGCTGCAACTACCCAATAGTTAATCCAATCACTTGGATCTACCAGTAACCTATTTTTATGACTTTAATCAAGCTGATTTAATTTCTCTCTACTATTGTTAACGATAACTTAAATACTACTGTTGCAAACTTCTATTCTGTTGTTCAAGATTGTTTGAATCAGTATGTGCCTATAAAAAACACACTCCTAAAAAACACTACCCGCCATGGATTTTGAGAGAATTAAAAAGTCTCGTTATTCAGAAAAAAATAGTACACGGAAGGTAAAGGCAATCGGGATCAAATACTGATTACTTAAATTTTAGTACTCTACGCTCTGAGTGTCGTACATTATCTAGAGAATGCTACAGATATTACATTGAGAGAGCTGAAAATCCAATAGAAAACGATAGCAAAACCTTTTGGAAATTTGTAAAGCTTCATTATAACCAAGGCGCTTCTACTGTACCAATGAGCTGTTCCTTCATGACCTTAGGGCTGATTCTATTGCAAACCTCTTTGCCACCCACTTTTCATCTGTATTTAACAAGAATACTAACCCTTTTAATGCTTCAGGCAGCTTTGATACCTCATATAAATTTAATCATATCAACCAGGCGTTCCTCAGTCCTACTGCAGTTAAAACAGCATTTATTAGCTGAACTGAATAACAGAAAGGGAGCAGGTCTCAATGGAATTCAATAAATCAGAATAAATAAATAAATAAATAGATATTTCCTGAGATTCTATTATAATTATAGGTCTTAAGTTACAAAGCTATTTGAAACCTTAATAACATAAATAAATCACGAAACCTTTCAAGTAAATGTTATTAAGCCCCCGCCACCAAAAATCAAATTTCTACATCGATCTATGAGCATTCACCATTTATTCACCACTAAAAATTTGTCAGCGTGCCTTACTAATATGACGCACGCAACGTAGATGGCGCGTTATGCGCTACCAGCCAACTAATTTTGTAAGCTCGAGCTCGTGTGTAAAGTCCGGAGCGCAAACTTGAACGTTTTTCACCACAATCAGTCGACAAAAACCCGCGAAAGAAGAAAAATGTCGGGATCGGTTTGAAACTGCGCTCGGGAGCGCGCTTTTTATAGTTTAAAAACAACTAAAACTTGCACCAGAATAATATAATATAGTATTATAATCACATTGTAATATAAATATAAAATATTTTACTTAAACTTGTGAGTGCTTTTAACAAATAGTATTTTTTCTTTTATAAAAAGTGCATTTTTGGCGCCCAACATGGGATACTTTAAAGCGAAAATAATTTTGCCTATTGTGTGCTGTGTAGTTTTATTAAACTGCTTTTTTGCAAATGGATTTAACATCGACGCATTTAATTATGCGGTTTTGGGTTCGGAGGATAGGAGCATGTTTGGGTTTAGTGTCGCGGTGCATAAGCAGGGATATAATAGACCATGGTAAGTTTTTCTTAGAGACATTATATTTAAAACCTAAGATTTTTTTTTCGATTTAGTTTTAACTTATAAAAATATATGCAAAGAGATTTTTATATTGTGTAGTATGCAGTAAACATGAGAGAAGAATTTATTTTAAAATTTCATCAAATTTTGGCTAAGCAACATCTTTGGATTTTTTTAATAATGTTAATTGGCCATTGGACGAGTTTTCAATTTAACAGTGGGACATTTACTGCAATATACATTTTTTTAAAAATATTTTCTATTTAATTTAAAAGTATATTGAATAAATTGACTTAAATAATATACTTTGTCTTAGAAATTAAATTATAAAATAAAGAGAGATTTTGTTATAAAAAATTATAAATATCGTGTCAGTCATATCTTCAAAAAAATTAAACTGTATTATTTAATATAATTGCATTATAATTTGTGCATAATATTATAAGAATTGCTTACTGAATTTGCAAGATAGTGAATTTTATAAAAAACAATAGTGCATATTTTTTATGCCCAAATATAAGTGTCTTTATTTTCTAAGACTAGATATTTTTTTTAATTTTAAATATTAATTACTTTACCTTCTAACTAATTTAATTGCATGTGATCAAAAATCTATAATTTATATTTTCCGTCTTTTTATAAAGCCATTTTTCTTATAAAATAAATTTTGGCGCCCCACATACTCTGAAAAGTATGACCTGTGGAAATATGTACAAACTTTTACTAATGGACTTTTTTATCTTTATTTTTTTATTATTTGCGTTGAGTGCTGTGCTAATTTTTTTCATTACCAAATTTTCCTGGCTAATAAATAATAATTATTTACTAGAAACATTAATTAGAAAAAATTTTTTATTTTCACTAATTTTAAAATCTCTTAATCACAAGAGTTTTTCCTAAAAAGTTGTGTTTAATTGCTATTAGACTAACCTAAGTGAAAAATGTAAAAGTTTCTTACAACTTTCTTTATCTATATTTGTAATAATTATATTATACTCAATCTTATGGTTTCTGTAAATTTTAAGTTAAAACTAATATATCATAATTTTTGCCTTAAACATAACACGTTAATATCTTGTCATTATTATCAATAATATATTTATTTTTTAGGATTAATAAATTTAACTAATTTTCATTGTTGTAAGAAAACCTAGTCATTTGTATCAGGATATTATATTTTTTCTTATTTTATATTTTTTGATATTTAAAGTAATTTCTAATACACTAAATCCTTACTAATCTTTTGCACAATTTTATAAAACAATTTCTCATTATAGAATTTTGGCACCAACAAATTTTATAGTGCTGAATAACTACAATAAATCTAAAATTATATAGAAAAAGAAAAAGAAAAAATTCGCACATATTTTCGCACTCATATATTTTTTTGCTTCATATATTCGCACACATCGCTCACATTTTCACTTAATGCTTTTATTATTTCTCCTTATTTCTCTTAAAGGTTTAAAAACGCTACTCATAAATAAATCCATTATATTTTCCGCCTAACTAAGAAATTTATTTAGAGTAGTGTGCTGCATAGTTTAATTAAATCTAAATATTTAATGGAGAACAACATTCACACTTTTATTTTTTTCTGAAAGATTCATACATTTTTTTTTTGATCATCTTTCTATACATTTCCAAACTTTTACTATATTTTATTTAAAAGCATATCTTATTTTCATTATTTTCCCAGTATTTTTTTTTTGGTAATTAAACAATATTTATTAATTTGAAAAAAAAATCAACACTTATTTATTTTTTTACATATTTAGTACATGTGACTATAACTATTTAGTAGTAAATTTAAGCTTAACTCAAAATTATTTAGAGTCATATGTCAAAACTCAATATCCAAATACAAGCTAATAAATTTGTGAAAATAATATTCATTTAAGTTATGCATATGAATTCATAAGCATCTTACATGAGGTATTTTGTTTCATAATATTATATGATTACAGAATATATGATAGCATAGCCAATAATAAAATTTAATTCTTTTTCGATAGTAAATATAAGTTATTAAATAATGTTTAGGGTATTCGGCAGGATATTAAATTTTAATGCTCTGCGTGTAGTGTTGTCTTAAATTCCGTCGTAAACCAAATATAATCTGTACATTAAATTCAAATTAAGCTTTGTATTTATGAGAATTAACCTTTTACAAAATAATATTTTTTGAAAAATCCTTTAAATATATAGGCTCACAAACAAGATTAAAGGATTAATATTAATATGTAAATTATCATCATAACTACACTAAGTAGAAATAATCAGTTAATATGTTTAGTTTTAATTATATCGATAAACCGTGGTGCCCAGCCTTTTGTTATGCACATCAAGTAAGATATTTATTTGTGTTTAATATAAATATAATTGCCTATAATTTTTTACTTTATTTACAATTTTCAATATTCTATTATTCTAAGAAATATATTACATGACATAGTTTGCTTTTAATAAAAATCAATCCAATTATTAAAAAAATCCTTGTTTTAAAATTTGTCAAAGCTTTGGACTGGTTCAATATTTAAAATGTATGATATAAATTTCTTAGAAACTTTAAAAGACGCATAATTAAAATTAGTCTCACTTTTTATAGAACTTACGATAATATTATTCTAAAGAAAAGTGATGTCCACAACAAAAGATCAGGTTCTTTGAAGGTATTGATTTAAGACGTCTTTATAAGTATTCCATGTAACACAGGAGTCAAAATTGGTAAATCACGAAAAACTACTGCAACAGGTTATCCCTAGTTAAAGAAAGCCTTTCTAACAAATCGTTACCTGTCAAGACACATACTATTATATTTATTGTAATGTTGACTGTAGTGATATGGATCTGTCCCACCAAATATTAGAACTACTAGTGTTTTCTTAAAAAAATAAAGAAAACTACCTCTTATAATGGCTTATTAATCAACTTCTTTGATTTTAATTCAATAGACATCTAAAACACTTTACCATAAAATTTACACACATTACCAAAATTAATCATAACAAAACAGATTGAGAAAAAAAAGCATCTTTTTGATAAATTTCATTAAAAAAAAATAAGTAAAGCTCTCAATAAAACAGAATTTAGAGGAAGTAAATTAAATTATTTAATAGGAAACAAAACTAAAACACTGAAGCTAAAATAAATTAATTATTTAAATTAAATTATTTAATAGGAAACAAAACAAAAACAATGAAGCTTAGTATAGGTTTAAAACAATAAATTCGGTTTACTTAAAAAGAAAGAGAAAAGTCTTTTATGTGCAAATCTTACAGCAAGGTTAAAAGGTGCTCGCTATTTCCATACTTAAAAGAGTATCAGGATTCAGTGTTTATAAATAAAACTATATTTAAACGGATAAGCCACAATTACACATTGGGGAATTTTCAAGAGATAAATATTTATACAGTAACGAAAATTTGATGCTGAGATATTAATTAATGGTTAACGCGTGCAATTCAAGATATTATTAATTGGTTTTCGATCATACAAACGTATTTAAATGGAAAAAATATTTACTTTTTTATTTGAAAAAAACTTTAAATCTGTGTTATTTTTATTAGGATTTTTGTCAAACATGCAGTTTTTCTATTCTAACTTTGGGTATAAGAATTTAGATTTATTTTAAATGTAAAATCAAGCTAAAATGGTCGAGTACTACAAGTTTTTACTCAAAAGTATTTAAGACAACCAAGTTTAAAATAATAAATTAAGTCAAGCATAAAACAGTTGTGTAGTATTAAAAAAAAGGTGTAGGAAAAAAGGAAATGGTGCAGATAGTGCAAGCAGTGTCGGCGTTCTCTATATAATAAGTGCGTTCGTAAATCGTTAGTTCTGGATTTAAATTTATAGAAATAATTGGTTAATGATAAACGGATTATATACTTTGTTACCCGCAATTCTAATTGCTTACTTTATGATCAAAATAATTTTATACATATCAAGAGAGGAAAACCGGTAATAAGTTTCAAAAGTCAGATTTTTATACTAAGCATTTATAAAATTCAATTTTCATGAACTCTCGAAATATATTGGGAATAATTGCCGTATCTGATGAGATAAACATGATATTTTTGATAATCTAAGATTCAGTATTTTGCGAACTCAAGTGATAAAAAAGAAAAAAGTAGTATTATTGACATTTGATTTTTATCCCTTAAAATGGAAGAAACTAGATGATTTCTATTTAACCGCGTAAGAATCACTTTATCTTAACATATCACTTAACATATAATAAAATCCAATTTTTCAATAGGCGTATTTTGAAAAATGTGTTCTATTTATGAGTAAATTAAACGAACATGAAATTTCAGTGGTCCCTAAATATTACTAATAAAAGAGACCCAAAATAATACAAAGCATTAATATTAACAGTGTTTTTTTTTAAATTTATTTGGACATAATTTCAGGCTATTTAAACGTTTATTACATATTAGTTTATTACAATATTAGTTTATTATTTTTCAAATTTTTTTTTTAATATATAATTAAATAAGTAAATATAGTAACGAGTAAGAAGTACGTCCTAAATCTTAATGCTGAAGAAATAGTTATATTTACTAATCTATACAACATGAAAAAGAGTAGTAAAGTGAGAGAGTCTAAAACTATATCCGCACTGCATTACGTAAAAACTGTTCATTTAGATATAGGTTAAGTAGATTTCTGCTAATATTTAGATGATTTGAAAAAAATTATCAAGGAAAATTAAATATTAAAAGAATAAGTTAGTAGAAGCAAAAAAGAAGATAGTACTTGCGAACAAGTATTTCTGCTTATTGATTGACATAGATTAAGATTGTCTTCTGATTTAATGCTATGATGAATAGAGCTTGGGCTATTATAGAATATACAGTGACCGCCTAAAGTTCCGCATAAATTCGATAAAAATTAGAGACATGATTTTTGAGAAAACGCTTGGATCTGGCGATTTTTATTTTAAGTTGCGCATTATTTCATATAAATTTTTGTATACAGGGTGGACCAAAAAAAAAGATATGACGTCATCGGTAATTTTTTTAAATGAAATGCTATATTTTTTATTGCATTTATGAAATACAGGGTGACCACGGTAACTTTGGCAAAAATTGTAGGGTAGGTAGGGGCTCCATAGGCAAGTATTTTGAGCATAGGAACCCATGTCCGGAAAAGCCCCCATTCGGAGATGGGGCTGTTTTAAAATTGGACCTTTCGCGGCAGGTGGGTAGGCAACCCAACGTACACGAAAAGTTTTTTTTACTTTTTCTGAATACCATGTATTTGTTTTGTCAATGACAACGATAAATTTTTGACGAAAACTTCAACCTGACTGACAGGAAAAAAAATCTGTTTCTTGCACGTTTGTATGAGAAAAAGTAGACGATGAATCGGCTAACTTTCCGCGAGCTTGCTGATGTGCATCTAGTTTATGGAGCTACAGGCAGCAATGCATTGGCGGCTCAGCGCTTGTACGCTCAGCGATTTCCACAGCTTGACCAGGTACACCACAGCGTGTTTGTAAATGTCGACCACACACTATGGAAACGGGATCATTTCAAGTAAGTCTTGTTCTTTAAAAGTATTTTTTTATTGCCAAAGTACAAATTTATTGTAAGTCGTTTATACGGGACTGTTAACTAGGTACAGCAGGAGCGAGGACGACTGCATCTAGCACGTGATGGACTTGAAGATGCTGTAATGGCACGTATTGCCGACAATCCCCAAAAGAGCATTCGTCAGGTCGCTTCCGAAGTGGGTTGCAGCCATGGGACGGTATGGAATATCTTTCACGACAACAATTTAAACCCATTTAAATTGAAGAAAGTTCAACATCTCTTTCCTGACGATCCCCCTCGGCGCCTTCACTACTGCTAGTGGTTAAACTAACCCATTGGGGAAATCCTGATTTCCTGCGGTATGTTTGTTCCACCGACAAAAAGGGCTTTTCTAGAGAAGGTATATTCTACGCCCACAACAATCACTTCTGGTCGGAAGAGAACCCGCATGCCATGCATGTCCGAGGATATCAAAAGAAGTTTTTTGTTAATGTTTGGACTGGCATTGTCGGCGACCACTTGCTTGGTCCATACGTTCTACTCGCCCGCTTGAATGCAGAAAATTATTTGATATTTCACCAAGGCCAGTTACAGGAATATTTTGAAGATTTGCCCCTACAGATTTTCACTGGTCAAGGCCGATCCGGGACTATTTAGATGAAATTTTCCCCAATCGTTGGATAGGACGTGGGGGTCCCATAGCGTGGCCACCGAGGTCTCCTGATCTTACGCCACCAGATTTCTTTCTGTGGGGCACCATGGAACAAATGGTGTATCAAACACCACTGGATTCGGAGGAGGACTTAATTGCGCGAATCGTAATGGCCGCAGAGTTCATTCGAGAGCAGTAGGGTGTTTTCGCTCGAGTGCGAACTTCATGGCACCAACGGATCGATGAATACATTCAGGAGAACGGGCAGCACTTCGAGCATCTGTTGTAGTACCCCTGTCCCCTGTCCATCACTTTGTTTTGGTTTTATTTTCTTCGTTTTATTTTAATCCGGTTAATTTAAGACTACTTTTACTTTAATAATTTTAGTTTTATAAGTTATCTCCGGTATTTTTTGTGGAGAACTTTATTGCAATTATTTCATATTTTTGTTTTTAAACCAAAGCGTTTAATTTGTGGCTCGTGTACGATAGGTTGCCAGGATTGCTTTCCCATCTGGCGCAAAAATTTCAATTTTAAAACAACCGCTCAAATTCACAATATTTGATCCGACTAGTGCGGTCTGTGCGGATATAAATCGTGATTACTTCCTTAACCGCCAAATAGGCGATTTAAAAGTCAATCTGACATTTGACAAACTATACATGGTATTCAGAAAAAGTAAAAAAAAACTTTTCACGCACGTTGGGTTGCCTACCCACCTGCCGCAAAGGGTACAATTTTAAAACAGCCCCATCTCCGAATGGAGGTTTTTCCGGACCTGGATTCCTATGCTCAAAATACTTGCCTATGGCATCCCTACTTACCCTACAATTTTTGCCAAAGTTACCGTGGTCACCATAGGCGAGTATTCACGTCCGATCCTTTAGATCTGACGATGCCTTAGGGCGAAACACGTGTAATCATTTTTTAAAAAAATAAACATGTTTTGAGACCATTGACTTTGTGTCCCTCTAATCTCTGAATTTTTATTATCAAGAGGTCTCTTTGAGAAAAATGGACTACTTTTTTGAATTTAACGTAATGGCTTAAAGAACGTAGATTCAGTAGAAAAAGGTTAGCTAGTACCTTTGTACCTAGTAATCTTAGAGACCTTACTGAAGAGTCAAATTAATGATTATTTTAAACAAAATTTATTGTTTTATGTTAAGTAACATTGCTTTAGATTTTATCAGTACTTGTGGATTTGTGACAAACTTATGGAGGGGTTAATGTTATACGATTTGTCAATATTTTTCGATTGTATTGAGTACAGCATACTTCTTTAAAATATTATAGATTTGACAATTCAAGTATTAAGTAGTTGCTCCAGTCCTAGTTAACAAACAGCAGTCAATATGCTCATTTTGAAAGTGGTAGGTCCCAGAGTTTGTTAAATACATATGGCGTACCGCAAGGTTTTATTCTTAAGCCCATTCTCTTATTACTTTATGTCAATGATACTCTTAGTTGTCATCCTGCGTTTGTATTTAATTTTTATGCTGATGATTCTTACTTTGATTGCTGATGGCAGCCTGGGTATTACAGTTGATCTGTCATGCAGTGACCTGAGGGAGTGAGCGGTATAAAATTAATTAACCAGACTTAAATAAGAACAAAACCAAAAAGATTTTCCTCTTAGATTAGAAAAAGATTTCCTCAGGGATGCATATTTTGAATATTTCCGCTCTATAAGGATAAGCGTTTGTCTATATGTTCAAAATATTTTTCTTACAATGCAGATATAGTACAATAAGAGTGATTGCTGATCTGGAAGAATGCTGCTTAAACTGCAAAAAACCAAAAACTCTTACCCTGCTGTGTATCTATATTCTCCTATGCCTTCTATTTGTCATGAAGAATCTGAGAAAGCATAGTATTTACTCACCCTATACTAGGAATAATGGCTCATTGCTACCAAGGTATCAGAAGCCTTGCAGATTCCGTAATGGCACATATTATTGTGGAGTACAGTTTTAAAATGAGTTGCCTGTCTCTGTTAAGAAACTGCCTCTTAGTATATTTAAGCCCAAGAGCCAAAATTAAGGATTACCTAGTTAAAAATGTCTTTTACTTATTTGACGATTACCTTTAGTTGAACTTTATGACCTCCTATGTTGTGTTTTTTTTTTTGCATTACTAGTTTTTAATAAGTAATTTTTGTTAGTTATACGTTTTACGTGTGTTTAAAAATACTTTACTTGTTGACACTAATATATGAATGATGAAAATGAATAATCATATCAGACAGGTAGAGGGTCGTTGGCAGAAGAATATACTAATTAAACTAGACAACAATAGATTAATGTTTTCTATTGAGCCAACGATACTTATCAGTATCCGGAGAGAACTAGGTGAAAGTTTTTGTCTTACAAGTTTTTTTTAGGTTGTTCAATTATGATTTGAAGTCCAACATCTTTAGTTAGTCGCTTTGACCTAATAGTTCTTAGACAAGTAATGACGTAAACGAAAAAAGTAAATCAACAAAACTCTTAGGCCCAAATTATTTAGACTTAATAGAATAGTAATTCGATAGATTTTCACTCATTAAAATACAGCCGAGGAACTTCTTATCAATATATTCAAAATGCTATGTCGTTACTTTTTTATTTTGAATCATTTATGCGCTAAATAATTACTCAAAAATTAAAAAAAATAGACAAGAATGCAACAATGAACTATCCTTTAATAAACGTCGTACAGAAAGAAAATTTTGATCAGGCTCTGCAGGGGGCTCTGTTATGCAAGAAATATTGCAATTAAAGTCTATAACTTTTAATCATTAAATAACGTCAGTACTACTCGAGGTATTGAGCCACAATATATCAGTTAATCGCACTGGAGGGATGTCAATCGAACACTCACATTAATACTACTACTCGACCTACAAAACCAATTGATTAAAGATACCGGTATTATGGAAAAATTTTAGTTCTTAAATTGTATGTAGTTGTAGACACTTTTCAAATGTAGGTTGAGTACATAAATACTAGCTACATTACCCACTTTAAGCACGTCGTAGACGCTTTCGGACAAATACATTAAAGTTCAAAAAAATCAGGTTTTATATGAACATCTTTAAATAGTCGCTCTGAACCACAGTTCTTCGACAGGGGACGGTCATAGGTATAGAGGTTTTCTAAAAGTTCTATTAGTTTTTGAGACATACTTGAAAAGCACTTGATGAATCTGAAACCATTAAGAAACTTGTTCAGAAGCCAACATCTAGTTGATGCTCAAGTCCCAAAATATATTTTAATAATAATATTCAATAATACAAGTTTAATTTTTTTGTCATAAAAGTCCAATAAGCTTTAAGTTAATTTATTTCTTAACTATCTATAGTTATATATCATAAACCCTTATATAATAAACTGCACACAAATGCATTTAACGGCCTTGGACAACACTGTTATTATACCATAGGGCTGACCAAAGATAAATATCGAATGCCCATATGTCCAATATATCATTATCTTTTTATGTAAAATACCATACGCGAGATCTATAAGGTGTGTTATTGAAACCTCGACGACCACAGGCTACATAATTAGCTCAAGATTTTCAATAAACAAGTTGTTCTTGAAACATAAGCACAGTAGTCGGCGTCTGACGGCCAGAGGCGAATAAATAGCAAAAAACAACAAATAGAACCGATGGATGGCGAGTTATGTATATTTAAATCACCGTTTCGGTTATGTAATCGTTGTTGAATGCGAGCGCACATCTTTGGTTTAACTGGACAAGGTTATACGATATTTACGGTTAATTATAAGTTATTATCACCGTTTAGTTAATTAATTTTATATTAAAGTGTGTTAAGAAAAATTGGTAATAATGATATACGAGGAAAAATAGGTATTTAAAGTAGGGAAAAAAATAAAGAAGAACGAGGAGGCAAAATCATGTAAATTAAGGACTATGGCAATATTGGAGGCATTTAAGGGATGTGACTGCTTTAGGGACTATACATAAAAAGGGAGCTGAGTAGGACTCACGACTTTGATGGAGTTCTAGAGCTAAAAAAAATCAAAAATTACTTTTGTAGTATGCTTATTTACACAGTTTACAAGTAATCTGATAATTACCTCTGGACGTCTAAATACATTATTTTTAGTCCTTTTAAAGAGAGCATAGATTAGATTTAGTTATTACAGCTAAGATTTAGGTTTTTCCTTACAAAAAATGAGGAACCCAAAATATGTTCTTCCTGCCTAGTCAATAGCTCTCCTCAGTTTCATATCTAAGATTGTTAAACGATTGGTAAAGATGAGAATGATATTTTTTTTGGTGAGATTTAACATTCTAAGCTCGGCCCAGTTTGGGTCTCAAGACGCCGAGAGTACAAGTTATGCTACTTTTGATCTTTCATTTCTTTATGGCACACTTAATTCTGGTGAAGATGCTGCAGCAGTGTTCTGTGAGATATCCAAGGCTTTTGACTGTGTGAATCACAGAATACTGTTGTGGAAGTTAAAAAAATATAGTTTTAGAGGATATTCTTTGGGTTGGTTGTGCTCCTATTTATCGGGTCGTGTCGAAAGGGCTAATTTTAATGGTCATTGCTCTGAAAAACCACATACTGCTACAGAGATCCTCCAAGGTTCTGTCCTGGGGCTGTTATTGTTTCTTCTTTATGTTAATAGCCTTTCTTTGCTTCCCATAAAAGGTAGGGTTACTATGTTTGTAGCTGACACCACTATCATTTGGCATGAAAAACACATTGACCAACTAAAAATGTTTCTGGATGCTTACTTGCATATGATTAAAGAATCGTGCAATGCAAATCGACATTGTTTTAATACGTCGAAAACAAAACAAATCTGTTAAGTCTCAAATGTTCATTGAATTCTGTCACTACGAGGGCGGGTCAATAAGTCCGTGACTTTTTGAATTTCCTGCCCTTTAATGGAAATGGCAACTCTGCTCCTGTCAACAGAGAACTGTCAGTTGACGCCTGTCAAAATTTGAATAAGCTGCGTCATTTAGTTTGTGTTTGACAGCTGTTGATAGCAGACTACCACTCGTTTTGAGAAGAAAATGGAAAAAAGTGAATTTCGTGTGCTCATTAAGAATTATTTTTTACGGAAAAAACCATCACTCACACCAAGACTAAGCTTGATAAATATTATGGGGACTCTGCATCATCCATTTCCATGGTAAAGAAGTGGTTTACTGAATTTCGATGTGGCCATACAAGCACGGAAGCCGAACGTTCTGGACGCCCAGTCGAGGTCTCTACATCCAAAACAATCGAAAAAATTCACGATATGGTTTTAGCCGATCGGAGATTGAAAGTGAGAGAGATTGTGGAAGCCATAGGCATCTCACATGGTTTAGTAGTTTCAATTTTGAATGATCATTTGGGTATGAGAAAGCTTTCCGCAAGATGGGTGCCGCGTTTGCTCACAATCGACCACAAACGCAACCGTGTGACAATTTCCCAGGAGTGTTATTTAACCGCAATATGGACGAATTTTTGCGTCGTTTCGTCACCGTGGACGAAACGTGGATCCACCACAATACGCCGGAGACCAAACAACAGTCAAAACAGTGGATTTCTCGGGGTGAATCGGCGCCCAAGAAGGCAAAGGTGGGTTTGTCAGCCAATAAAGTCATGGCGACCGTTTTTTGGGATGCACGGGTATAATCCACATTGACTATCTTCAAAAGGGGAACACAATCAATGGAGAATATTATACCAACTTATTGGATAGATTTAATGAGGAACTGAGAGAAAAAAGACCACATTTGGCCAAAAGTTCTTTTCCACCAGGACAATGCAAGGGTCCACATATGTGCAGTTTTTATGGCAAAAATCCATGAATTAGGTTACGAATTACTTCCTCATGCGCCCTATTCTCCAGATTTACCCCCAGTGACTATTTTCTATTCCCAAACTTAAAGAAATGGCTCGGCGGAAAGAGATTTGACTCCAACAACGAAATCATCTCTCAAACAAATGCCTATTTTGATGACCTCGATAAATCATATTTTTCCGAAGGGATAAAAAAATTGGAGAAACGTTGGACTAAGTGTATAGAACTCAAAGGAGACTATGTTGAAAAATAAAATAACTTTTTATATAAAAACCTGTCTTTTATCCAAAAAGTCACGGACTTCAATACCTGCTCTCGTATCAATAAAGAGCCGATTTCAACTCAACTGGCTAACAAGTTTTTAGGATTGACAATTGACTGGAGACTTTTTTGCGGGAACACATAATTAAAGTGTGCAGTAGGGTGTCCTCAGATTGCTATGAGTGATCCCTTAGAGTAATTTCTAAAAGCTTTTACAATTTTACATGGCAAACAATGCTTATCATGCCCTTGAAGAGTCACGTATTTACTATGGGATTTGTTTTTGGGGCTGATGTGCTCATTATTTCTTTAATACAGTATTTGTTCTAAAAGAAAAGACAATTAGAGCCCTTTGTGGAATAACGAGTCGTGAATCTTTCCGGAATCTTTTTGTGCAAAATAGAAGAATAACCATTTGTTACTTGTAATATATGCTTGAAAAAGTAACTATGGTCTTCAAAAAGCACAAGCAGTAAATTGTAGAAGGCAGTTCGTTTAAAACTCGTCTTACATATACCTTTCGATTGCCCATTCCACATTCAGAGCAAGTGAGAAGTTGATATTTTGTTCTGAGTATAAAATATGTATGTATGATTTGGAAAGAAATAAAAGAAATAAAAGAAAAAATATTATAACTCTATTTTGCTTTCTGATCTGAAGTTTTACTGACTTAAATTAAATAAGGCTTTAACAATAACTCTGCTTAGGGCAATAAAGCTACTTTTTTTAATTTGAAACCCTTGGCTGAACTAGATTCTTTCAATGTCCAATTTAGTTATTCTTTGCAATTGCTTCCATGCCCATTTGTTTAGTACGTGGAGGATTTGTCTCTTTCGGAAGAAGGATGTTTGCATTTAGAAGAAGGGCTCAGGTCCCATAGGTTAAAGCGCTACATCTTGGAAACTCATTCACCTTCTCGTTTCCCTTCACTTTAGTGAGTCCTGACTATAAGCAACTCCAAAGGTCATCTTGGTTGTAGAAGTGTGTTTACATTTTCACGGCTAATTTTACCAGACGTAGAATGCCCATCCTTACGTAGAATGCCAGAGCTGCCCTCTAAATCTACACGTTCAGCGCTCCACTTGGGGCTGATCTCATTGCTTCTGGTATACAAAAACCGGTCAGCCATTATAGTGTAGCCAGTTTCTGTATGTAGAATGTAGAATCATTGCAGGATGTTTGGTTTTCTACCGATTATCTTTCCGTTGTACCTTGTTCACAGCCTTGCTGATGTGTTTGCTCTAAGTACGTTTAATATGTAGATATAAACTGAAGTATTTAATTTGCTTTTTTATATACAGAAGTTTCTGGTACATACTTGGTGGCTCCGTCAGTTTCCTTTTTGCTTGTGAAAAATATGTCCACGTACAGTCTGTGAATTGTCTTGCATGCGTTCTATATATGGTTTGTGATCACTTCAGTAAACTTATACTTCCCTGAAAATAGTCTGTTTACAACCAAACACCAAAGTTTCAGCCTCGTTATTAGCACCCACTACTTAATTCTTATCTTCGCCCGACAGTCCTTTGTAGATGAGCTGGTATTACACAGTGCCGTATTTAATTTTTTGCCGCCTAAAGGCTAATACTCGTATATTTTTGCAGCCCTAATTTAATATATTTTAAAGTCAATATTTTTTGTTTATCGGAACGAGGAATTTAGCATTATATTATTAATGTCAACTACACTAGAACTGCTTATGAACATTTAATAAATAATTTAACAAAAATAAAACAATAATTATTCTTAGTACAAATACATTTCATAAAAAAAATTAAATAATAAATAAAAAATTTGCAATAAAATTGTTGTTCGAACGTTGATCTTCAATATGTCTAAATGCGTTTAAAAGAAGAGAAACTTCGTTGAGCAGAACAGTTTGAGACCGGTAAACAAATACACAATCTAAATACAATGTCAGTATTTGGATATATACTTTTTAAGTTCATTGTGTTAAACCACTTATTTATCAACCACTTCTACACTTATCACACTGTCTTTTTTAGAATGTAATACATGCTCCGGAAAATGTGATGTTTCACCTTTAAAGTGTATGTCCAGGTCATTGGGATAGCTCTCCTGTAATAACAAAACAGTTCTTTTTAATTCACCAGAACTCACATTCCTCAAAAAAGATTTTTTTTATAAAATTTTTCATAACCTGCGCAGCGTTTGAGAATTTTAAGTAAATGGGAATCAATTATAGATAAAAATAATCACTCTTCCACTTAAAACTACCTCGTTATCTGTAGTTTCACCTGGTCGTAATTTAGCTATTTTCCTCCTCTTTTGGTCTTTTTCGTACGTTACTTTACTTTGTACATAAATTTTCTTTGCAATGTTTTCATATACGTCAAATTTGCTACTTGTAGTTGAATTTTCATGTTCCTGAAACCTTTTAACCACATTTTCCCAGTCATAAAAGCCACCCGAGCCAAACTGAGAATCAATATTTTTTAAAAGCAAGCAAGCAGCTCAAAACACTTGACCTAATTTTTTCTGAATAAACAATCTAGTCTGGGCTAGTTTCTCTACCATTGTAATTGTAATTCCGTAATTTCCTTCGAAATACTGATATTGGGCAATATCGTATCTGATATGAACAGACATGTTTGCTATTTGAAAAATAAAAATTTGATTGGCTGTATGATTTACATGTATATTCGCTTATTATTCAGTTACTAGAATCTTCTGATATGTTGACAGAAGGTTTGCTATCTTTTTGTGCTGAAGATGGGCCAGGACTACATGTATCTTCTAATGTAAAATTTAGTCAGTGGTTCCAGATGGATCTACAGAATTAGAGGAAAAATCTTCATGTACTTTCTGGTCGCCCTGCTTCTGTGTTTAAGAATTTCTTCCGTTTTCTTTTTTTTCCTCTCCTAAATATTTGTATTGGTTTCCAGACAGTCGATTGCATCCATTACTCATCTTTGCTGTTTATTGGACCTAATATAATATGAAGCTATTTTGTATCTATTTGCCACTAGGATTTTAAAGGAATTCAATTTAATTTAAATTAAGTCTACTTCATTTAATTCAGTTTACTATATATTATGCAATTTAATTTAAATCAAGTTAACTATTAAGCCAAAGCATCTATGCAACTATGGTGCGTCAAAAACAAAACGGAAACAATTTCTGGCAGTCCATTAGCTTTTTTTAAGAACTCTGGAACCCGTCAATTTTATTTTTAACCTTATAGAAAAGGGTGGTATCAATCCTAATGTCTAAGAAAAAAAAAATTACAATTTACAATTTGTTTATAACTAATAATTAATTTATGTAATAATTTAAATTGGAAAGGTACAAACAGTTCTTTCCTAACTAAATTGTTTAGTTTTTACCACACGTCAAAACTGCTTAGTGATCTTTTTTTATCTCGCTTATAAAATAGAGTCCTAAAGTCACAGAAATTAAAAAAAAAACTAACGTATTGACCAAAATCGCTTCTGTTCCGATTTTGATGCGCCACTTTATATTTAAGCAAAATTGTTAAAATTTTACCTAAATCGCTATACCTGTTAATAAAAGTTTGCACAAAAAATAATTTAAAAACATCTATTAAAAATAAAATGATTAGCACTTAGTCCTTGAATTTACCTTCTGTTCTATTAGTTGGCCATATGATATAAATTTTAAATAATTTTAAAACTTAAAAACGAAGAATCAAAAAAGAAACCCATTATTTACAATTTAGTTCAAACTTTTTTTTTAAATTATATTTTTTTTAATCGTAATTTTTCCGCTCCTAATATTTGCGCCCTAGGGTTCTACCTACTCAGCCTTTGCGTAAATCCGCCTCTGGTATTCCTCCCAAATGAAAATAATATTTAACAAAATTAATAATTTAAGAAAAATAAACTGGTAGTCGAGGATAAATGCTGCTATTCACTGGACCTTCATCCTGACCTTAATCCTTTCGATTTCAGTTTTTCGAAATTGCGATTTCTCGTTGCTATAATAAATAAAGATCAGTTAAGGAATGATGAAGAGACGAAGAAAAAGCTTAAAAATACCTTGTGCTAAGCTAAGAAGTTTTTACAAAAAAAGAGAGATTAAAAAGAGAAATAAATAAATTTCTGTTTTAACAATTGACTTTCAAAAAGCCATTCGTGGCAAAACCTGGGTGGTAACATTAAGCGTTAAAATACCACGATCCAAGACACGTCGTGAAAAGAATAACCGAAGTTTCGGTGCATTCAAGTACCCACACTGATAAATATTCAGCGGGTATTTTTTATTCAAAAATAATTGACGCTTGAGCTTTTATCATTATTGGAAGATCTTCGCACGCCTATGGAATAATGATGGTTTTTCGGTTTGGGAGGAAATTTACGGTGCGAATACTGAGTGTCATGCGGTTTATTTGCATCGATTCATCCATAAATCACACACTGTTGTTGTGCAAACTCGCAGAGATGGTTTATCGCGTTTATTATGATAATATTCCAAACACATTCACTGGTTTTATTTAAATTCTATTTCAATTACCAGTAAGTCTGTGAAATCACTTCTCGGTCTTCTTTGACACTAACGAGATAAGACTTTTGTGTAGTTCCTTGCTTATTTTCTTCACTATAGACGATCAATCAAACGTTATCGAATAGTTGCTAAAATACCAACGACCATCCAATAATGTTCTCTTCGCATAATGACTAGTCCAAATAGAGAAAATACATCATTCTAATGCCACCGAGGCCTGTACCGTACGACCGTTAAAAATGCAACATAACATTGACTGGTTCTCTCGTCTATTCCCATTTCGAAGCTCTTCTTTTCCGTGTTATTTCTCGGGAATGACAGGTCGAGAAAAAACCGCGCCGTATGATGTGAACTTACTGTTTGAACGGTTGATGACCTGGACTTTACCATTCTGAAAACTTGGGTGGAAAAAAGGTTGATCATACGGTTTTTTTAAAACCTGTATGGAATCATTCACTAGGTCTCATTGATCGAATAAAAAGGAATATGTGCTTTTAGCGGGATTCATTAATATTGTAACTTTTTATATCAATAAATATAGGAACAAAAAAAAAAGCATTTTACAGATTTCATTAACATAGAGGTAAAATTTTGACAAAGTTACCTGTGCAAGCATTTGATTGATTGAGCATCTTTTAATTCATAGAGGTTTATAAAAATGTATACGAATAATTTGCACCTTTTAAGTAAGATAATCTGGTGAGTAGTCGCCTAATCGAATAACTTCGTTAATACATTGACAGGAAAGTGTAATAGTAACGCTTTTTTCTCAAAATCTTTCAATTATCGATCAATTTCTTCAAACAAGGTTTTGATTTTTAAATAATATTTTTCTACGTCTTTTGGGGCAATAATGTACGTGCATCATGTAGGAGCAAGCTAAATGCTATTTGATATTTTCATAACTTTTTTATTGAATTGATTTCTGGATATATACTTCAATTTAGAAAGGAAATGTCTGCCAGAAAGATAGAATACTTCTGGGGAAAAAGTGTGCAAAAAACAACAACAATGAACCTTAATAAACCAAAAAAATACTAAAATAAAAATAATAAATACGAAACCATTTGGAACATCCTCCGAGATAAATCAAAAAGCTCTCGGTGTCGTATTACTGTAAAAGTGTGTTTGGACGACTTAATAAAAAGTGTCAATATTTTAAGAAACCAAGATAAAGTGCATATATGCCATATAGTAGGAATTCACATAAAATTTAGTAGAGATTTTTGGTGTTTCAGTACACCTTTGCAACACTTTTTTATTCAGGTTGAACGAAAGTTCAATATGTATTTTGAAGCATGCTGGTCTATCATAAAGCTCCAAGGGTCTAAGATCCATAAAGCGGGGTATTACTGATAAGCTTAAAGTAGCAAAACTCATTTCAGTATACAGGCAATCTTGGGTGCGGAAATCAATGTTTTAAGTTGCATTAATATACAGTGTGTCCCAGAGTTATGTCTACATTCTTTTAAATATAAGCGATGGGTTTTTTGCAAAAACGCTCGGACCTGTCGATTTTGATTTCAAGTTGTATGTGAAGTTTGTATATACAGGGTTCTTTAAAAATAAATTTCGACCTTTTTTGTTCAACTTCATTTTTCCAACTGAAAGCACTTTTTTAATTTCATTTTTGAATTTCGCGTGGAATTCTACGTTTGTTTCATGCATTATGTCCTATACCTAAAGTCAACAGTTATCTAAAAAAGCACGATTCATGTAAGAAATAAAAAAAGGACAAAAATTAAATTAAATGTTCAAAATGGTTGGCATTCACGACTTATCAATGGTTGGCATGCACGACAATATCCAAGGAAATTAATAAACTCTCTTTGTACAATTTCAATCATTTCCCGAGTTACGGCGCACACTTCTCTGCGAATTCTTTCTTTCAAGTCATCTAAATTATTTGGTTTATTTACAAATACCTTCGACTTAAGGTATCCCCACAAAAAAAAGTCGATTGATGTCAGTCAGGTGAGCTAGCAGGCTATTCGATGGGTTTTTTCCTTCCTATCCTAACCGATTGGAAAATGGTAGTATGGAGGAGCATCATCTTGCTAGAAAATTAATTCTTCATCTGGGCCAATGGATTTGAAAATAAAGCTAGTAATGGTGAAATTAATTAAATTGGAGAAAATCAAGATACACTTGTCCCTTTGAATCCTGTTCAAAGATAAATTGACCTATAATTTCCTGTTTTTTCTGTTGTCCAATATCGAAAATTTGTCTGTTTACACAACCATGCAAACAGAACGTGGCTTCTGCGAAAAAATAAGATTTGTTACTAAATTATTATTAAGTTTGCACAGAGCTATCTTAAAGGTCGTATCCAAAGAGTTACTATTGGTACTAGTGAAAGCTCACAAAGAATTGTGGAATATGGAGTCCCCCAAGGAACTGTTTTAGGTCCGGTGCTGTTCATTCCGTACTTAAATGATTTTCTGGATCATCAGGAGGATTTTGAAATTGTCTCTTTTGCAGACGATAGTGTGTGTCTCATACATGGAAGGGGGGGCGGGGGAAGAAAAAGAAAAGAATCAACCCAACACTTGGGAAAAAATAAAGATTAAATGCCAAAAGACCTTAAAATGGGTTAAAAATTAGCTAAACCTAAATGTCTTAAGTCTTAACTGGGAAAAGACCAAAGTGCTACCATTCCACATAGATTTTCGGTCAAAACCCCAGTTGGGAAACTTAATAATAGTACACGAAGATTATTGTACAAAAACGCTACCATGCAAATGCGTTAATAACATTGAAATGGTTTAGAAAATAAAATATCTTGGTATAATTTTCGATAGCCAAATGCATTTCAAATATCACGCAGAAAATATAAGTACCAAACTACAAAAAATCATATTTATCTTACGGAAATTAAGGTCTTATATGAATAAAAGTAATTTAAAGACTATATACTATGGCTTATTTGAGTCTATTCTTCAATATGGCATAATAGTATGGGGAAGCAGTTATGAAACTGCATTAAGTAGCGTTAAAAAAGCACAGAAATGGTGTATAAAAACCATTTTATATAAAAACCGCATGTACCCAACGGATTTATTATTTCAAGAGTTTAGTGTTCTTAGGGTAAAGCAACTTTATGCGACCTTATCTTATGCTATGTTTGAAAGTACCCTCGAAAAAAAAATTGCTTAACAGGGAGATTTACGAAACTAGACAAATAAAACAGATAGTCAAAAAAATCTAATAGGGTCTCTCAGAAGTGCATTTCTTATATGGCACCTAAAATATTTAATCTGCTTTTTACCGATGTAAAGAAAATAATGCACTTCAGAGCAAAGTTTAAAAAAGTCATAAAAGCCATTATTTGGAACTTTGATTATAGAAAGTTGAAACACAGTATACTATAACAACTTTGTTATAGTATACTGTGGTTGAAATCGAGCTTTGCATAAAAATGCTTGTTTTGCAAGCGTTCACAAAACTTATTTCACCTATTGAAATCGTTATCAAATAACTCTTGCACGGGAATAACTTTATATGGGTGATATTTTTGATTTTTAACTATCGGAATTTCAGAATTTACCATGCGTAAATTAGCCGCAATCTGCGACAAAGACAAAGTGCATGGATTTTCTTCCAAACATATCGGAGCAAGTGAATATTGTTTTTATTTTTTTATTGTTTCACGTTCCGTTAACTTCACCATTGTGCAAACCGCAACTTTGCTCGTACACTTGACAATATCTATTTATAAGTTTTTTTCGTTAAGTGTTGACTATAGGTATAAGATATGATACATACGTAGAATTCCACACCAAATTCAAAAGTAAAATTTAAAAAGGTGATTCCAATGGAAAAAATGAAGTTTCGACCATCAACTTAACGTACAAAAAAATGCAACTTGAAATTGAAATCGACGGATCCGAGTGTTTTTGCAAAAAAATTCGCTTGATTTTAAATGAATTTAGACATAACTTTTGGGAGGCACTGTATATAAGTCACAAGTAAAAGAGAACGAGATCTATGTTGCTGGTGATTAAGTCTTTCTACATCCACAATTCTCTCATATTAAACATAATGCATGGTAAAATTAGCCTGCTTGTGTTTAAAGATCCTAGTAATCTTGAATCCTTGTAGGTCCAATTTCAAGACGGATATATAAGCATTGCTTAATCTGTATGGTCTTTTAATTGGAAATCTGACCAGAAATTTCAGGCTGCACAAAATAGTTGGCCAAAATCTAAAAATGGTTTGCTGCACTGATATAGGTCATACGGAAGTATGGATAATCCAATTGTTCTAACACCCTCTGCCTCACAAAATACTGCATAGCACACGTCTTTTAAAGGTCAAACAGAGATTTCAGGGTTTATTGGATTGAATTCAAATCTAGCCAGTAATTCCTAGAATAATAAAAGTGGCTTATCTAAAAAATCTTTGAATTTATCACCTTTTCAATGTGCAATTTATAGTATACTATATAATCTGCTTTTAAGGTTTGTCAAAAGATACTTTCAGACTTTACATTGTACAAATCCAGAAAATGCAATATCCCAGAACATCATATCGTAAACTTTTTTCTAACCTCGACCATAATTGTCTCACTTTACTTTCTCTCCTTAGCTATTCTAGTAAAGAGAAATTTAAATTTATTTAGTAAAAACAATGGCATGTATACTGGAGGTAAGACAATAATCGAAGTAGTTAAGTCATTATATGATTGACTCAACTACTCCGTAGTTAGATTTCCTTGTAGTTGAACTCCCTCTAATAATATTAATTAGTTGTTCACTTACTACTAACTACGTTAGAATATCTTAGACAAATGCAAAATAAAAACGTATCGAGGCAATCAAATATACTGTGCGGCTCTTAATTGTCCCTCCTCCTCTTATCTTTTAAATGCGTTGATATAAAAAATTGAAATTTGGTACACATCATTAGCAACCGAAATACTACTTTTTTTCCCTAGTTCATTTTTCAAAACTTCAAAAAATAAAATTAAATAGAAAGTTGTATTGCATGACCCCGCTTTCTATTTAATTTAATTTTACAAAATAGCGTCCTCCCGTTATTTTAAAGTTTTACACAATGAGCTAGGAACCAAAAAGTAGCATTTAAGTTGCTAATGATGTGTGCCAAATTTCAAATTTTTATATAAACGCATTCAAAAGATAAGAGGGGGAAGGGCACTTAAAAGCCGCACTGTATATTGAAATTTATTAAAAAACTGAGGTTTTCACACTGGGGTCGTATTTTTGAAACCATTCGCATACAAAATTAGAGGATTTCGCACGAAAAATCAATATTCGTATTTTCGACCGCTTCGTATGCGAACTTTTTCGCATGCGGTATCTCGAATGGGTATATAGAATATTTACCATTCGAATTTCAAAGTTCGTGTGCGATTTTCAATTTGATTCTGCCATTCGTCTTGTTTTGATTTTAAACTAGCTTTGTTTTTTTTTAATTTGTGTGAGTTGGTTAAGTATTTTCGTACTGTTTTTTTTTTGTTGTTTATTGAAAAAAAATAACAATAATCAAATGGCAAGATTAAACAATCTTGTACAAAGAAACGTCGTTGATCGTACTGGAAGAAACTCTGGCAGATAGAAGGAATAGGATGTACTCTTCATTTCTGGACCCATTTGAAATGTATTCAGATGCTCCATTTAATAGATTATATAGATTAAGCAACCCTATTACGATAAAATTGATGTGCTCTTTATGTGCTTCAGAGACTGTGTAATCTGTCCGCTACTTTTATCCACAAGGCTTGTGCATTTTTAGATGAAAAATCTTGGGTGAATTTGCCCGACTTTAATTTCGGGTGCTCTTCCATAAATGAAATTAGTTCTTTCTTTTGCTCACTCGACACAAAACCGCAATATTTTTTATTTTTTGAATCCATCTTAAAAAAAGTCAATTTGAAAAACCCAAGAAACGCCATGAAAAAAACCTCAAAATTCCCTGATGTTTTTAAACTTAAATTTAAAAAAAACCTTTATCGTCTTCATCCCGTTTGACATGGCCTCCAATAGCACTCAACTTTACTACGTTGCTACTACATTTCATGTTCGTGTGCGAATGAAATTTCGAATGCTGTTCAAAAATGCACTTTTTAATTCGTGTGCGAATTTTGCCGCTCGACTTTGTTCGCATTCGAAGATTCTCGCATGGTTTCGAAAATACGGCCCCTGGTTACACCATAACGCGAACACACGTCATCTAGGGTAAAACCTAATATCCTAATATTAATATTTGGGCACATAAAGCCCAAGTAAATCCTCAGTCAACACTCTCCTTCGTTTACCTAATAACTTAACGGGCGAGGTGTAAAAATAAAGGTTGATGGCATAGATCATAAACCGAGAATTAGGTCAGGTCGTCCGATTTGAAAATGCTGCGCGACCCAGTTAATGGATTTTCCGAAACAGAGCTTGTCCAGCCGCTCCCATCCGCATTTAGAGACACGACACGACGAACTTCGTCATCCTAGGGCGATCAACCTAATCGCTCGGAAGCGCTTAATGGGATAGGAGAAGGTCTTTTTTGTTTTTATCGTTTTAAAAAATAGTCCTTGAAATTACATCAATTTTCTTATTGAAATGTAGATTTTAATTAAAATCTTATGCGAGTATTTTATCTTAAGCTGATTATAGCGACTTATGTATTTTATACATTTCTGCCTTGTATGTATACATAATTTAGATTGAGTTTTTTTACGCAAAAATTATTATTTTACTTTTACCAGTGACCTGCGTGCATACACATCTTCGCACAATTATAATGAAAATAATGGTTTCAATTTACGACAAAAATAAATAAATAAGTAAACAACGTCTTAATTATTACTTCATAAGTGAATACAATATTATTAGAAAACAATTATGTTGCACACTATGAAGGGCACAACTGGCGAAGTTTAACCTTGTTGCCATTCCTACACTTAACCAATCGCACCGAACAAAAATAAAATTAAAATTAAAATTAAAACAAAACCAAAACAAAAATAGATATTGTTACTTACAACCAATTAATGAAAGATAAACGTAAATTCAAGTTAACGTAAGTTAACAAACGTACGTTCAAGCTTTGATAAGACTAGTAATATAAAGCAAGTAATATACACAATGACATTAAGTCTAACCATAATACCAAAACACGACTCAGTATAAGAAGCCCAAGGCAGTTTTCATACGGAAAGTTTTTTCGCAACACCCATTATCATGGTGGAAAAGGAAGAATGTAGAAGATGAGATTACCACTTACTACCAAAACGTCAATGGCCATAAAAAAGAGCTTTTTGCTAACAATTAAATTGCTTCTAAAATCTTCTTAATTCCTCTATCGAGTAAAATCATCAGCGGCTATGCAAACATATGATTTTTTAATTAAAAATCCATCAAACTTAAAATTGAGATAGTTACTTTAGAATTGCATTAATATTTATTCAATCACGTCATCTGATTAAAAAAAATCGCTTGAAATACTTGGAATAAAATTAAATTTACATATAAGAAATTACCTTTTAATACCTGGGAGATAAAATAATTTTAAAACGCTTAAAAGACATGAGAAAATAAACTACTTAAGAGCAATACCAGAACTCCCAAAAATAAACAGAATAGCATTACTAGCCAGTGTTGTCGACCTTGTTCATGTGAAATGATTATGTTTATTAGCGCTAATGTTTCGTTTTATTATTTTATTAATTTTATTAAGACAACTACTTAGCTGTAAAATTTTGCTTTTTTTCTCTTGAAACTTTCAGTATATAAAATAAACCTCGTTCTAAACGTCCATCGCTTGCCCGAATCGCTTAAAAATTCCGAAAATATTGAAGGTAACAAAATCATAAATCTTCGAACGACAATTGATCAACTTTCAGTTAGAGTCAGATTAAGTTAAAACATATTGTGATTTAAAACAACTACCAGATACTGATTCAGATTTTTTGCTAGTTCACGAATAAAAAGAACTTCAAAGGACACGTTTCAAGATCGAAGAAAAAACATAAAGATGACAAAAAATGTCTCGAATAGTAAAACTACCGTTGGCACAAACGTATTCGTATTAGTTGTAATAGAGAGTATTTTGAAAGAGCTATTCTTAAGTTTTTTTGAAAAATTGAAAATTAATAGCTTTAAAAAAATAATACCGGTTTTTTTAAGTATCAACTGGTACATACAATAAGCCCATAAACGATAACGAAGCGAAGCTAGTCTTTTTTAATTAACAAATTGAATTTTTTTTAGTTGCATATTCTAATCTGTAGAACTGCACACCTTTCTGTATAAATCAAGAATTATTAATTCATATAAGTTTTAAAACACACAAATAAATCTAAGATAACCCTGCAAAATCTAAATATGGTTGCAAAGCAAATATCAAAGATTTGCAATCTAATTTAAATTAAAGCAATTTTAAAAGGTCTCACTTTTAACAGCAATTCGCGACTGGTTTTTAAGCCAATTTAAATTAATCCGTTTGAGCGCCAGATTGGCAAGACATCACGTCACTCAGCCTTAATGCAAAATAAAGAGCTATTTAATTGCAATTAACGACAAGTCAGTGAATAATATTTTAATAAATATTATTAGGGTTAAAAGAATTTTAATTTTAAATGTGTGCAAGGCAACATTTTTATAGGAGTATACATCTGTTGGTCAAAATTCATTTAAGTATATCCACAATTTTTTCTTCCTTAAGATTCGTTTCTAGTTTTGAATATACCTTAGACCAGAAATGCAAGTACTATGTCTACACCAATAAAAATAAGTATGTATAAAAGTTAAGTAGAAAGAACTCATTAAGTTCATTAACGTTCTCCTCTGTGTACTGCCTTTGTGGCACTAGCAATACTATAGCATTTAATATTTAATGCGAATTAGATATAGTCTACCTGACGTAGTGAAGACCTATTTATAATTTTATTTTGTACAATATCAAAACACGAGCATATTACACCATTCATATTACACCAGTCTAAAATGCCAACAGAATCTGTATTGTTAAACATGAAAAGCAAGAAATCGTTGACTTTCTCAAAAGAAAGAAAGAAAAGTCCAACTACTTAGAGCCAACATGCATTCATCTTTTCATGTCGTTACCAATGAATATATAATAGAGGATTCAATAATATTTTAAGTAGCTGATATGTCTACGAGAAATTTTCTATATTTATTACATGATTAAAATTCTAAGTTCACATGCTATTCACTAGGAAGTAAAAAATTTGAAAATATAACATTATTAACTTATGAACACCTAACATTATCAACAACTTATTTTTCATCTGACATTAAGTCTTTTTGAAAAAGGCTCCTTAAATAGCAGATTTTCCAAACATATTGCAATTTAATTAAAGTCAGTATCAAAGACATTTAAGTGATGTTGCCTGTCTAGTATTACTTGGTAGGTGGTTAAATATTTTTACACTTTGATCCATAAACTTTGATCTACGAGTAAGAGCATATTTAGGAATAGGAAGACTTAAATCATTTCCCTGTCGGGTCAAATATTTAATGTTTTTTTAATAAAATCCATGTTGGTTCTTGAATAAAAGGCTACTTACTTCAATTATGTCAATACCAGTGACTGTAAAGATGTTCTCCTTCCTAAGTAATGAGCAACATAAATCACGTGGTTTAGCAATGCAAATGTATCTAACAGCTCGCTTTTCCAGTGCAAAAAGGGACTGAATAAGGTAGCTACCGATATTTCAGTTTCAACAAGAGTCAGGACTCAACAAGAGCAAAATATACAGATCTGCTTACAGCTCCAACAAGGTCCTCAGTCGCAACCTTAATAGCAAAACAGTCAGCTTATATTTTGCTGGCCAGATCAACTATGTGTGCCTAAAACCTAAGTTTATTATCAATTACAACAAGACATTTGCTACTAGGACATTGTACAATCGTGTTCCAGGAAATAAAAACATCGCTTAGGTTGCCTTTAAAGCACAAAGCCTTCATTTTACAAAAGTTCAACGACAGTCGGATGGAATTAAACCAGGCCTTCATCCTATAAAAATCTCCTTGCAAGTGGAATGCATTCACTCACTGTCAGAGCTATGCCAGAGAACCGAGATGTCATCAGCAAACAAAGTTATTTTTTACTATATGCTAAAGATACGTTGGCGACGGCCACCCAAATAAGATGACAACCCCAATTGTGTCTTAACTCCATAGCAATAAGCTTATGGAGTAATATATGATAGCTCACACAGTCGAATGCCTTTGACAGATCACAAAAGACTGCCGCTGAATCCTTGCAACCAATAATCCGGGCATACAATTCATATAGAAAATTATATACAATATCATGTGTGTTAGGATCATTCCGAAAACTAAACTAAAACCCAGCAAGGATGATATTGGACTTCAGGAAAGACATGACCTGGGCCTTAACCATCCTCTCAATGACTTTAAATAGAGTGGACAAAAGAGAAATAGGTCTAAAGTTGGAGGGATTGCTTAGATATCCGTTCTTATAAATGGGATCATGAACAATCTTGGCAGACTTTAGACAACCCGAAAATATATCCACAGTTCATGAAGTATTCATTGCATTCATAAGGAATGTTAAAGTAACGGCAGGCAAACTCAAGAAAACTTTCGCAGAAGGTTCATCTTTCCCAGAGCAGTTTTGTTCTATATAGATTTTTAAACGCTCAGTCAGATAAAGACTATTTAATTAGTTATAGTTTTTTTTCAGTAAAATTAATAATTGAAATTTGAGTCACATCATTATCAATCTATAAAGATATTTAACATGCAAGGGAATACTACTATTTTCTTAATGCCTCACTTTACGAATGCCTAAAATTTTCAAGGACCTGGTGATATGATCTAAAATAATGATTATATTGTAACTACAGAGATTTTTACATTCATTTGGTTTTTAAATTTGTAATTTCTTTTTTTCTTGAATAATAATCATTCATGAATTGAGTCATAAAACCTAATTTTTTTTTCAAAAGATCCACTTCCTTAGGATCTGCTTTATTGTCTCTATAGTATCTCTTGTCATTGTCCTTTTCGCAGTAGAGAATTTAGAGATTTCTATTTTCGAAAGAATGTAGAAATATTTTACCAGTCTTTTAATACTCTTAGTCAAATTTTCTACAAATATTCCATCTTCTGTGCCTTAACGATGTATCAAATTGTATCAAATCATATTTAAGCATCTGGAAATTTCCAGTTAATATATTCTTGATAATCTAAAGTTCGTAAGACAAATCTATTCCAGACTTCGGCTACACTCATCAAACATTCAAGGATCTTGTGAAAAGGATATTTAAATGTCATCAAACATTTCTTTTGTTATTCTATTCTCAAAGATAAAGCGCTTAAAAGCGTTTACTAAATTTGGTTTTATTTGAAAACTGTGTATATTTATTATAGTTATTTTCTTAGCACATCTTTTTATAGTTTTACGAGTAAAACAAATATTAGGTACGTAGCTTATACTTATGAGATGTACATTGCTGAAAATATAACCATTGAAAAGATAAAGAAAGTCGCAATATTAAAATATCACAGGGCCATTCAACTTTTACAACACGGTTGCTAAGAATGAAGGCTAAAAATACTTTGTTGACATTGGGGATGTGAATTATTTCTTGCAAATTACTGTAAGATGTTGATTTTACCAGAATTTTCCCCTCATTTATTAAATTTATAGGTATTCTGGAGCTTAATTTTAAAAGCACAGATCATAATTGCAATTTTCACTTTCAGGCATAATATAAAATACGTTAGATTTAGTTACTAGACGTATTAGACATATTACTTGTCGAGTGCCTTAGTGAATTACTGAAATAATCATTTTCTTCTGTCAGAAAAGTCAAACTGAAACTATTTTTAACCGCTTTTGCCACTTCATATAAGTCAGGGCCACCTGCATAGATAAAAATAAATGTACTAGATTCCAAATGAATACTTTTGTAAGATCAGATACTCGACTAGACCTAAAATGGTTGAAATAATGAATGATTCGACAAGATTCATGTCAAATCAGGTATCGAAATTTTATATGTCCTTAGATCTAAAGCATAAGCATTTAGTGTAAATTTTTTTAATTGCCTATTATATTTAAAAGGTCCTCTTTCAAGTATCAGGTGTTTAAGTATCGGTCCTCTTCAGACTTCTGAAGATGCCTTCGTTTAGAAAAACTTTTATTTATAGCCCGAATATAATTTTAACTACTTAAGTTGTCGTCTTACACCTGCCTGTACGTACCCATTACTTCTAGTTGTTTTTTTTTGCAAAACAGTTCCTTGCATTCGCCATTTTCTTTTTTTATATTGTATCAACTGCAAATTTCAAGGTGTCCCTTCAAAATACTACCAGGTTCCTGATTATTTTGTCATTTATAAAATTTTTATTATTTCATACAGGTATTTTAGACAAAAACAAAGGTAAGGACACAAAGTCACGGTCTTATCCAATCTATATAATTTCTTAAAAAAGCTTAAAAGCTACACGTGTTTCGCTCCTGTCGGAGCATCATCATTGTAAAGTTACGGTCTCCTAGTTTTTTTTTTGATTCGTGGGGCATTCCTATATAAAATTTAATGTGACTAAAGAATGAACTTGGGTTATTAGACAGTAAGCTGTCCTTTGAGTCTCACCTTGATTCACTTGTTTCCAAAGAACTAGTCTGGTTCGGGTTTACATTACGAACTTCCGTAGAATTATGCATTTTCTCAGAAAGTATTCTGTATTTTCTTCTTCCTCAGCCTTCTTCAATCCACTTCTGGACAAAGGCCTCTTTGTGAGTTTTCCATTTGTGTCGGTTTTGTGCAATTCTAAGCCAGGTCTTGCTCTGTTTCTCTTTATTTCTCTGGGCCTCCACTGTATCACTCTCTTTGCTCATCTCTCTGATTTCGTATTCTTTACCTTAAAGAGATTCTCAACATTGATCGCTCTATTGCTCTCTGAGCTACTCACTAGCCAACTCGCGCTGTATTGGTTTAGTGTCATTGTCTCCAGACTACACATCGCCACAGTAAAATGCATATATCGTGCACTTTTCGTTTTAAATTTATTGGTATACCTGGATTTCTGCGTGCATTTGGTTATTTCAGGCTTTTGGTTCTCCTTCCCCAGCTTAACAACCTGTCCGAGATAGATGTATTCGGTGATATTCTCAATAATCTTAAACGATTTGAATGTTGTCTAAGATCATTTCTTTCCTTTTATTAGTATTCATTTTTAGACCTATGCTCTTAGACGCTTCGTTCAAATGTTGTAGCATAGCATTTCATCAGCAAATGGTTCAAAAACGTCCCTTCAATTTTAAACCCTTTCTGTAGATATTGTAATTTCTTGAAGACATCGTTAAGCGCCAAGGTAAATTTCGGTGACATTGCGTCTCTTTGACGCCTTCCTCGATTCAATTCAATTTTATCTGTTTTGATATTTTAACTGATTTTTACATGCATTATTGCTTTCTCATAGATATTTTTTAATAATCTTAAGTCTATTCTGGCATTATTCAATGCATTCAAGAATGATCATGTTTCTATTGAATCGAATGCTTTGTGAAAGTCTACTTGTTGTACCACTACTAATTGCCAGACATATAGGCGTATTTTGTTCGGTAGTTTCTTCTATTATGGTACGTAATGTCTGTAAATGGTCGGTTGTGCTAAATTCGCTTCGGAAATTTGCCTGTTCTACTGACTGGTAAAAGTCTAGTTTTCTCGAGAGACAATTGGTAAAAATAAAATAACCTAGGTAAAAAATTAGTAAAGGTGCGATAGCAAGCTGATATGGCGATAGTTCTCAATATTGTTAGTATCTCCCTTTTTGAATAGCAGTACCACTTCCGCATTGCATCAGGAGGAGTCTGGTATTTTGCCGTCTTGTAGCCATTTATCAGGCAACATTTTCTGAGCCTACGTTGTACACTAGGGTATGTTCATGTTCAGCTTGCATATTAGGCATCACAGACGAGTATAGTTGCAGAATCTCTTAATGACTTAGGTAATCTGTTGAGGGCTTGATGCAATCATGCCGTGTTTATTTCTTAAAAGGTTAAATCGTCTTTTTTCCATTATACAGTCAAGAATTCTGTATCACTAGTGCATTAATTACTTATATATGCTTTTTCTTTGTGATCTCAGTTTTACCAGATGCATTTTGCATATAATTTAGAACCTTACAAAGAGATCGAACCTTGCTATATAACAAGTGTGGAATAAGTAAAATTGACATGAATAGAGAAGTTTGTCACTAGAAGAGGAAAATGTCTGTACGAGGGTAGATATTTTTATTTCACATATTTTAGAGGCTATACTCGTGGAACTACCACCTTTTCGTCAATTCAAAGCTTTATTTCAATTTTTTTAAATTCACATTTGTTAAAATAAATCACCTTTTCTGCTCCAGATACCTTCATTTATGTTTTAAATAATGACTGTTAGATGACGCCACGATATAAACATGAAAACAATCTTAATTCATTAATTTTTTTTTGTGAAGATCCCTTTAAAACTTAAAGACTTTAAAATCCAATACATCTCCATCATGTTAAAATTAAGCAATTTATCAAGCTTCTTATCAAATATCGGGGTAGAAATCGATAATTTATCTAAAGAATTTAGGGTAAACTCTTTATGCTATCTATTGGACATAAAATTATATATTTCAACATGACGAATTTCTTTCTCATCATCCTTCTTTGTCTATTTATGGAAAGCTGACTGATCTACACACGCTGACACTCATCACGTTCAAATCATTATTATAGTTGAAGGTCACAAAACTAGATTCAAGGTAATTCAACGACTCCCTTTTTTGTATCTCACTTAAAATGCAGAAAAACACATCTGTCATTACCAATCCTACAATAACAATTAACATTTTATCGGTTCCGACTTCGACCAGGTCTGACAAGAAAATGAAAAAAAAGCAGCGTGTAACTGAAACTATTCCAAACGTATTAATTTCCATCGTAATTTTTATTGCTCCGGAGCATCCTTACATGGTCAAGTAAAGGAGCGGTCAGTCGTCTCCAAGCGGGCAAAAACATCCCGCGCCTAATTTTGTGACAAATAACAGACGCGTTGAAATTTATCCCGCTTCGACGGCCGAGCGGCCTTCAGGGAATTCTTTTGTCTTTTGCTCATTGTTCATTTTATTTTTATTTATGGAGCAGTCAGGGAGTCCTGAATAGTTCGAGTGCCGTATTTAAACTGTTATGCTTTAGCATTTATATTAAGAAAATTAAACGAGTGCAGCAATACTGAAATATAACTTAATTTGATAACTTCCAACAAGTACATAGGGAATAAGTAAAACGTCCTATAGATTACATAAACGTCAAGAAGTCAGTGAAGGAAAACTAAAAGAGTAAGTTTTCTTTACTGTGGTGATAGAAAATGGAAATGCAAAACCTCACCACCGCACTAAAGTGATTTCATTTAAGAAAAAATTTGTATATCCTTGTAAAATAAAAATGACATGCCTTTCGACATGCTTGGGAAATTTGATCTATCTTTAATATAAGATATACAGTGCATCCCAAAAGTTATGTCTAAATTTATTTAAAATTCAGGAGTGTGTTCGAAAAAAAATGCTCGGACTCGTCGATTTTTATTTCAAGTTGCGCATTTTTGTATGCAAGTTTGTATATACAGGGTTGCTCAAAAATAAATTACGACCATCAGCTTAATTTTTTTAAATGAAAGCACCTTTTTTTATTTCATCTTTGAATTTCGCGTGGAATTCTACGTATGTTTTATGCATCATGTCCTATACCTAAAGTCAACAGTTATCGAAAAAAGACGATTCATGTAACAAATAAAAAAACAACAAAAATTAAGTTGAATGTTGAAAATAGTTGACATTCACGGCTTGACAATATCCAAGGCAATGTCTCGTTGCACATTTTCAATCATTTCCGGAGTTATGGCGCGCACTTCTCTGCGAATTCATTCTTTCAAGTCATCTAGATTATTTGGCCTATTAACAAATACCTTCGACTTGAGGTGTCCCCACAAAACAAAGTCCATTGGTGTTAGGTCAGGCGACCTAGCAGGCCATTCGATGGGCCCTCTCCTTCCTATCAGATTGGGACAGGTTTCATCCAAAAATGTACGCACAATGGCAGCATAGTGCGGAGGAGCGCCATCTTGCTGGAATATTAGTTCTTCGCCAGGATAGTCTGGGTCCAATGGATTTGGAAATAAAGCTAGTAATGCTGGAACTAACTCAAATTGGAAAAAAATCGAGAAACACTTGCCCCATTAAAGTCTGTTCAAAGAAAAAAGGACCTATTAATCTTCCGCGCACTATTCCACACCACACATTTAGTTTTTGAGGTTACAGAGTGTTTACCTGAATCATCCAATGCGGATTTTCTGTTGCCCAATATCGACAATTTTGTCTGTTCACACTACCATTCAAACAGAACGTGGCTTCATCGGAAAAAAATAATATTTGTTACTTATTTATTATTTAGATTGCACATGTTTTGTAAACGTTCACAAAACTCATTTCGCCTATCGAAATCGTGATCAAATAACTCTTGCACAGGAATAACTTAGCTGTAGGGGTGATATTTGTGCTTTTTAATTACTCGGTGAATTATAGATTTCGCCATGACGTGTAAATTTGCCCCAATCTGCGATAGAGGAGTGCATGGATTTTCTTCCAAAGAAAGCAAAACGTCAAGTTGTTCATTTTCATCTTGAGCAGGTCGACCAAATTTCGGCAGATCTCAACATGACCGAATTCTCTAAATTTAGCCTCTATTCTACTCACCACCTTTTGAAATATCGGTGGACGATCAGGATGGATTTCATTGAATCATTGAGCAGCTTCTCTTTGAGTACGTGTTCTATTACCAAACCCAACCATGCACAGAATTTCTATTTTTTCTCGTTCCGTTAACTTTACCATTGTGAAAACCGCAACTTTGCTCGTACACTTCACACTTGACAATATCTGTTTGGCGTACAACTGTCATACAGTTTCTATGAAAATACACGGTCACCAGCCAACAATAAAAAAACACGAATGAATGGAATTTTGCTCTGTATACAAATTCTCAGAGATAAGGTGACTCGTAAGGTGAACTTCAATAATAATGTTTAGTCGTCTTTTTTTCGATAACTGTTGATTTTAGGTATAGGATATGATGCATGAAACATACGTAGAATTCCACGCGAAAATCAAAAATTAAATAAAAAAAGGTGCCTTCATTTGAAAAAATTAAGTTGATGGTCGTAATTTATTTTTGAGCAACCCTGTATATACAAACTTCACGTACAAAAATGCGCAACTTGAAATAAAAATCGACGGGTTCGAGCGTTTTTTTTCGAACACTCCTGATTTTTAAATGAACTTAAGACATAACTTTTGGGATCCACTGTATTTGATTGTGATACATATAATATGCAATGCAATCGTATCATCAAAGTTTGTATGATTATACCTCGTTTCAGTAAGATTTTATCTTCAGTTTTTTTATTATTTACAGGTAGAGTTCTATGTAGGATAAGTGATAGAGTTAAAGATAAGGATCATTTTTCTGTGTGGTGACATGATCTGTACGTCTGTGAAGTACAGTTCCAGTACAGTTATATACCAATCACCTATTGCCTTTTAGTATAGCTCAGGTGCACTCTTAAAGATAATAGTTATCACCACCCAGCTATCGAGTTTGACTTAACTCTAAATGTAGCAAGATTTTGAAATAGCTTAGATTGCAAATATTTTAATTAATATAGAGCTAATTTCAAACTTTTGAACAGATACCTACAAAATCTAGATTGTAAAAATATGCTTTCTAATAATGACATAAATCATAACATATTTTTTCAAATATTTAACAATTTTCTTACATATTATATTATTAGAGAAAGAGTTCCTGTAGTACGAAAAGTGAGTGATTTTCATTATTATTTATCAAGAGCTATAATTAAGGTTGTTAAAGGAGAAAAAATAGGTTTCTTAAAAAATGGAAAATTTATAAAAATGTTGGGGACTTAAATAAATTTAAATTGCTTAGAGCTCGATCAAAGAAATTAGTAAGAGCAGATTTTAATAATTATATTAAGCATCTTACAGCGCGGCTCTTTTTTTTGCCCCTCCCCCCCCCCTCTTACCTTTTGAATGTATTTACATAAAAATTTAAAATTTGGCAGACATCATTAGCAACAACTTTTTATTTTTTTTTGTTTTTTGACATTCACAAAAAATACAAACTCTACAAACAACAACACACCTATAAAGAAATTACGTATGAACAGGTGTAGTAAAGAAAAAAAAATGCAAAAAATACGATCCATTTTGCAATATGAGCTAGGGACCAAAAAGTAGTATTTGGTTGCTAATGATGTGTGCTAAATTTCAAATTTTTATATAAATGCATTCAAAAGATAAAAGGGAAGGGGGGACAATTAAGAGCCGCACTGTACAGAAGCTTGTTACACAATAATTCCAAAACAAAAATTAAAGCTTGATTGCATCTAAAAGGTCTTACGTAAAGGTTCGCCTATACCATCTAAAATAAATTTTAATGGCTAGGTAGTTTCATATTCTTTAGATATCTCTAATTTATTTGCAGAATATTTTAACAGAGTGTTCATACAGTCATTTCAAAATCGATAATATTATTAATAATAATAACAATAGTTTAAAATGATTTATTACTTTGTCTCAAGGGACTTTATATCCATTACTAATAAAGTACCTGTTTTCAATTACTCTTAAATGGTCAATTCCTAGATATATGGAAATCATCACAACATGTAATAGGTTCTGCACTTAAAGATTGGATAATAGGAGGGTATATCATAATGTTTAGGAAATTCACTGTACGAATTCTCTATAACGAACAAACTTTAGTAGCATTATATACAGTGCATCCGTAAAGTAGCGGATAAATTCAATAAAAATGAATTGAACCGCTTCTGAAAAAAATGCCCAAACCCGTCTATATTAATATTGGGTTTAGGGTTTTTCTACGTATAAATTAAATATACAGGGTAAATAAAAAAAAGATATGACGTCATGAATAGGTTTTTTAAATGGAGACATTTTTTAATGCAGAATCAGAAAGAACGAATTTTTTACAAAGGATATGGTATAAATGAATAGTAGTTATGTGAATGAAATAGTGAATCTATTTTAGAGGTAAAAGCATCGTATCATGCTGCGTTTTATTAGTAACTATACTTTATTACCTAATGTTATTTTATGAAATATGAGAAAATTAACCAAACGTGAAAAAATCGAAATTTTGTGCATGATTGGTTTTGCAAATATGTCGCGTACTCAAAAGATCGTGATCGGTCGTCTATTAGCCAAAGCATGGTAAGCAGAGTTGAAGCAAAGTTTCGTGAATTCTCTGATACTCAAAAAGTTGGTCGGGGTTCAATAACTGAAGAAGATGAGCTTAACGTTCTGTTAACGGTTCAAGATAATCCCGCAACCACAGGCACGGATTCTGATATTAATTTATATTATTATTATTAATTTATATTTTATGCTAATATATAAAATATGCTTACTTCAAGAGCTATTGGAAGATGATTTTGATTGTCGAAATGAATTTTGTGAACAAATGCAGCAATTATGTAATGATAACAATAATTTTGTAAAACGGATAATATTTTCTGATGAAGCAACGTTTACTCTAAGCGGCCATGTGAACAGACAGAATCGATACTGGGCGACCGAAAACTCTCATTGGTTCACAGAATGTGACATATACAACACCCTCAAAAAGTCAATGTGTGGTGCGGTATAGTGGAAGGAAGAGTTTTAGAACCTTACATTTTTGATGACATTCTCACTGGTCAGGGGTATTTGGACTTTCTTCAAAATGATCTTATTCCCGCTCTGATAACTTTGTATCCGCATTTGGAAGAACCCGACATACACCAACAGGGTCTTTTTTTTTCAGCAAGGTGGAGCCCCGCCACACTATGCTTTCCCCGTTTGCAATTATCTAGATGAAGTTGTTTCAAATCGTTGGATAGGTAGATGAGGGTTCATTGAATGGCCATCCAGATCGCCAGATTTAACTCCCCCCGATTACATTTTATGGGAATACTTAAAAAGTAAAGTGTATGTCACTAAACCAGCGAGGTTAATAGATTTAAAGAACAAATACGCCAGGAAATTAGAAATATTACTCCAGATGTTATTGACAATATTCAAAAAAAAATTCTAAATCGCCTTGGTTATTGTCAGGTTGTTAACGGTGCTCAATTCGAACATTTCATTGAGATAGGTATTTCTTTAATTTTACATTTTATCATCTATTCTCCATAACCCAGGCCTTATGTGTCGATCCAGATGTTCGGTATCAAAAGTACCAGCAGGTGCATAGTACAATCGAGAAGCTTTTATCAGCCAGTTATAGAGCGTTCACGTCGCTTCCACTGTTTTGTCTCCTATTCTAGGATATAAGTAAACAGGACAAAAAACAGATTCGAAATCTTATTGACATTATTCCAAATGCATTTTTACCTACCCATCTAGCCCGAGAATAATTGATATTCTTTTCTTCAGCTTTCAAAAGAATTTTTCTAGGTAATGGCTTCATAAGATATTCTTTAAGCGCAAACCCCTCGTTGCCCAGAATTACACTACAATTTAGAACAATTATAAAATTATTCTCTATGGACGCTTCTAATGTAGATTGATTAAAATTTGTACTGTCATTCATTCTTCCCTGACTCGCAACATCCCATTAATAGCTCCACAGCATCCTGGAAAGTTTTAGCGCTCTTTAAGCCCTCTCGCTATGACCGTCTACTCAGCGTTTGTTTTTGGAACCTGAAAAAAAAATTGTTTAATACTTTAAAATAAATTTATTTTCTTTCTGTTGCAGCCTAAGATAGACCTAACTAATGCTATTGCGTCAAGGTCTATTAGCTTCCTGATCTATTGATCAGGAACAAAGTGAACAAGAATTTCGAACAGAAAACGAAAGTGTTGACTATACTGTTAAGATCCATAGTGACACCTTTATTGCCGAGTCTTCTTGCTAAAATAAAGCACTTTTAAGTGAGACAGAAAGAGAAGAACCCATTCCATGATCCAATCAATAACGTTACACTTTATAGTGCAGTTTCAAAACCGGGAAACAGCAGTTTTAAAATACCAAAATCAGTTTTAAGAAGAATCAAACAATTTTAAACCGAGACTCCTGAACATATTGAAAAAACTACGACAAATCGCAACTGCTGGTTCAATGTAGTGTCAATTAGAAATAATAACACTAGTTCAAAAATAGCGTCTAATGGTGATGCGTCGAAATGACCTAGTCATTGATACATCGTCAACTTCATGAAATGCATTTTAGTCCTGCACAAAATCAGGGACTTCATAACATTAATCATCTCAGTCGATCCAATACACCAGAACTCCCAGGCCATCAACTTCAGTACCACACAATGGATTGCTTAGCGACAACTAAGGCAGTTGGTCGAATGAATACAGCACTGGAAGTATTTTAAATGAAGCTATCCATAGTATCACTGATTTATTTTAAACAGTATGATACATAACTCACATGTCTTGTCTTCTTTTTAGGTTTGACGAAAATTTCATTTCTTTTTTTTATTATGCTTAATTAAAAAAAAAAACAATACCGTTTAACAAGTTCGTTTGAAATCTATAACGCAATAATCGTCATTATTATTTAAGCTATATTTTTGCAGTATCGCATATAATAGTAATATATTAAAGATTTAGATACTCTATATAAACATTCCATTTTACGAAAACAACATCTACTTGCCAAGTAACCAAGGGCAATTTGTAGTTTCAATCTTGCAGGTGAATCAGATCTCATATTTGTATCCTTTTTTTAATTTTTCATCCCACACTTTACAATAATTGCTAAAACTGTTCTGTAGTTATTTTTAGATGGTTTTTTAATGTAACTTTATCCTCATCCGCGACTTAACTAAGGAAATTAGAGGGAGCTCCAAGCGCCTGTCACTTATGTAGCCAATTACAAGTCCAAATCTTCCTACTTCTCCTTTTGATGTCTTTTTTCTGCATTTCAAACTCGTGTATGACCATATCAGCAACCAGTTGCACACCTTACAAATAATACACTTCAGAAACTAACTTGGTTCAAATTTACCTTGTCAAGCCCACCCACTTGGTCGCAGTTTGTATTCAAATATACTTAGACCGTGTAAACCCGGCTTTAGTGAAACGATATTCGGAGTGCTATAAAGTTTGATCATTTTTTGTCATATTATAGATAGTAGTTCTTTGACATTTCAAATTATTTTTCAATTCAAATATTTTAAAATTTTAAAATATATTAATATAAATAAACTTCGGCCTGTTTTACCCAAATACTTTGACTTGTATTCCCCTAACTTTTTATACCTTGGTGCATCGATGCACGTAATCATATACAAACATATGTTCAAATATATGACAAGATGTTACATAATAAAACTTCTTTACATGCTTTACCATATACAAAAATCCAATTTAATTTTGCAATGCAACAGAAAAACCAAATTCTCTCGGTAAACAACAATCAAGTTGCCGTATCCTTTTGAACAAAATAAATCGGTGTCATTGTCAGCGCGAAATATTGCTGACCTACATACACCTGGGTCCGGACAATAAATGTAATACATAACATTAGCCACCTAACTTGCCAGATTTATCTTTAACATATTTTTTTAGATGCTTGTTTTCCTTGTTTTTGGGCACAGGTCCAATACACATAATTTGTCAATGTTGTACTAGGAGAAACCAGTTTGAATTGAGCTAATTAGGTAATTATTTTTTCCGAAAACTTTGTGTTAACAATTATAGTGACGTCAAGGAATTCCATTAATTTTTAAAATAAACTATGCTATTTTTTAAAATTAGAGTAATCGTTATTTCTTGTACTAACATACTTGGCTGGCTTCCAACTTCAGTTAGTGATTGAAGTCTATTGTTATTTAAACTAACAGTTGGTCAGAAATAGAAAAACAGTGTTACTTTATAGATTGCTCTCAATACCGAATGATTTTGTTTAGTTTTTGGCATATTAAACCATCATATTTTAGTACATTATATCTCTTATAATTAATGAAATATTTAAGGAAATAGTATCCCTATAACAAGCGTCAATGCACTTCAGTTCAAAGAATGATTGATGTACTCAGTTCTCGAAGGCACAACGACATTTGGACGGCTTCATTTCCGTTTTTACGCCCTAAAAGATGGGCCCTTTGTCCCGATCTAAGTCAAACATGTGTCGGTTTTGTTAATCATCAGTTAAACCTTCAGCTGTGGATATTTATGAGGATACTTTTTAACTTTATTTAGGTGTATTTATTTAGTGGATTAATAGTAACATTTGGCTTAATAAGTCAGCCGTGAAAAGATGGAGTGTATTAGAAAAGGAGGGTAAATAGAATTTAAAAGTTGTCGTTATTACAGCACTACATTAAATAGGCTAATCCAATAAAAAGCATGATTAATTTTCTTGTATTCTATATATAGTACTAAATGAGTATAGATTTGATTATTATCAATTTTATCTTAGAAAAAATATAAAATGTACTGAATCATTTTTTGATGGACTAAAGGCCCCAAAGCTCACTGAAATACCAATACCATTTTTCAAAGAAAAGTCAAATATCTTATACATACAAAAAGAGATGTGGGAACCAGATATCAACAAATTAATGAAGAAATGTATGTAGAATGGGGACTAAAGTCCAAAAATTAAACTCTGGCCACATAAAATAATAACAGTTTAATTAACTAGGAAAAGAAGATGACAGCAATTACAGCAATGAGGCAGTAACGAGAAGTTCTAAAGTTACAAATGATAATACCATCCAGCATTCCGATACAAGCAGTAGACTTACTGGCTAAAGGCGGCCTAATATAGACTCAACCAAATCTAAAATTTTATAGAAAGACAACAAAAGATGGGTCCTGAAAAATAGACGGAGATCAAGGAGGTTAAGTTGGTGTATGTTCTCAAATTTTTAATAAATTTTCCTCTTAAAAGATTTGCAAAATTATATATTATTGCAAATTCTATCTAGTAATACCAGTTCAGCTGTAAATTTATAATTTGTTAAAGTTTTATTGTTCTTATCCTTCCCTTATATTAATTACCACCTTTCTTCAAAACCATAATGTTTATCCATCAGAAAGGTGTTTGCCGAGGAATCTCAAAGCGGCGAATTTTATCAGAAATTGATCGACTAAAGAGAAAAACAAAAGAAAATGGAACAGGAACTTTCATCGATGCAGAAAGAGGTTAATGATCTGCGCATAGCAAACAAAACTCTATTACGCATGGTAGATTCACAGGAGCAGCATTCTAGGTATCGTAATATCTTTGGATTTCAAATTCGCCCCCAACGAAACGGAATCAAACTCGAGGCAAAAGGTTTCAAATTTTCTGCGAAGTAAAATATCAAACAGTGACATTCGTGAATCAGATATTAACAGATTATTGTTTTCTGAACATAATTATTGTTTTTAATGTAAAATTTACGTATATGTAGTATTAGAGTCTGATGATGGTTATTCTTCAGCAAATCGTTATAATAATTAACATAGATTTATAGTAAGAATTTTTGAAGTGGTAGAATCCTTTTTGGTTACTACTTTTTTCCCTTTGCTTTTCTTATTCCAATTCCATTTTTACTAATTTGCAATATGTATATATTTTTTAAATATGTTTACATATTATTCGTTCACTTTGCATTTTTATACCTTTAATGCGAGGTTCAGAGGCGCCTATGAAGAACTTCTTTTTATTTTTGCTTCCTTATTTTTTCTTAGATTTCATACTAGTGCTTATTTAACCTAATTTAGAAGATTCTTTAATTTGATTTTTTTCTTCTGTTTTGTTATAATTTTCTGGTCACTCAGGTATTTTTGGTAAACTAAAATGGAAGCTAATACGGTTAAAAATGTAAATTTTGGGCATCTAAAGGTCCGATCACTGGTTACATGCTTTGATCATCTTAAAAATTTAATTACGTTAATCAATACTCACATTATGTGTATTTCTGAAAGCTGCCTGAGCGATTCTGAGGCTGAAAATTTTTTGATACCGAACTACAAATTATTTGTAAAAAATCAACGTGTTGAGGGTGGGAGCGTAACTATCTATATATTTTTGAAAACTCTTTAGTTTTTGCCTCGGTTTTTGCTGACATTGACTTTTATGCTGATTTGGAGTGTTTATTTATTAAGCTACATACAGACAAAACAATTTTTCTTGTTGGGACAATCTAAGCCACCAAGGTCAGATTTAGGGTGTTGTGTTGAATGTTTTGACATATATATATATATATTTTTGCATATTATCATATGCCTTTCATGGTGTGAGAATATTATTATCCTGGATGATGTTAATTTTAATCAGTTAAGTCATTTATTTTAAACATTTCAATAAAAATGATTTTCATAAGGACCTAAATAAAATTGTTTAGGATAATGATAATAAATATTATAGATTATTATCAATAATCTAGACCAAAAAATTTATTATCTTACTAGTAATATTTACTCATTATTTTATAGACATGCACCGTTTACGACGTCAAAAATTTCTAAACCCTATACTCCGTGGATAACTGCAACAGTTTTTTATAAATGAAAAAAATAAGGTATTGTCAAGGCTTAAAAATATTATATATCTACAAATTTCGCGTATTTGGCATTTTATAGACAGTTGCGTAATCTTGTGAGGGGAATGATTAGGCGAGAAAAAATAAATTATCTGCAATTTTATTAGAACATCAGAGACGGAGAGCTATTAATAATCTAAGTCTAAAAAATGTCTCTAATCGTTCTATTCCTTTAAATCTCCGAGATTCAAAGAAAATTAAAGACTATTTTGCTTCAGCTTATATCCAGTTAGGTAGTTGCCTGGAAGAAGACCTTTTCAATTATCCCGGTCATCCCTAAAGTTTTGGAAAAATTTATAAATATTAATATTATTTCGCATAAGCAATCTGGGTTTAGAAAACAACATAGCACGACCTCTGTCTTACCAAACGTTACACAGGAGATATTTTCTGCAATGGATAGAGGTGACTCTACGGCACTTATAATGCTTGACTTTTCCAAAGCATTTGATACATTGGAATAACATTTGCTTTTAGCAAAATTGGCTTATTATGGCCTTAATAATGTTTCTCAAATCCAGGCAAATGGTGGTCTTGGAAGATTAGACTTTATCAAATACCAAATAAATAACATCTGAAGTACCTCAGAGATCTGTTTTGTGACCTGTTCTGTTTCTGATGTAGGTTTCTGATTTTTTTGGAAAAAAACTACCAGATCCAGTGGTTTGCAGATGATGCGCAAATTTACCATTCTTTTAAGGCTGCATTTGTGTTAGAGGCATCTAATAAAAGGACGAGGATCTTGCCGGAAATTTCTTCTTTTCCTCTCAAAATAATTTAGGACTGAACCCTTCAAAGTATTGTGTTTCTTTGCAGTTTCTTCTCTTGTGTACTTCTAAGAACAAAAAAAGATTTGCATTGGACGGTTTAAAGTTTTTTGTGGGAGGTAATCAGCTAAGTATGGTTGAATGTGCAAAAAATCTTGGTTCGTTTTTTGGATGATGAGTTGCGCTTTAAGTTACATGTTTCTAGTGTCATTAAAATATAATTAATATTAAAGTAAGGAAAAGAAAGGAAAAGCTATGTGAGTCTTTTAGGAGTACTGCAATATTGTTTCTTTTCCATGTTTAGGCAAAATCACTGTGTACTACTTGCAGAAGCTGCAAAATTAATGCCGATTTATTTATGGCCTGAGAAAGTCTCTGAAGACAGGCCTAGAGTCTCTGTAAAGATATTTGAATTTGGCTGGCTGCGCATAGAATCTATTCTCTTTGCATCTGGTAGTTTATGTGCATAGACTGCTAGCTACGACTTCTCTCTATCTCCGCAAAAAACTTACCTTTTGGAAGAATTTACATCTAAGCAATCTGTAAAAATCAAGCCGATCAGACTATATTGAGCAAACCCAATCTTCTATTTCCAGTAACCGTAAATATTTCTGGAAATATATAGGAGATAAGACACAAGATAACAGTATTCCATCTACTGTGAAATATTTGGATGCAGTGGGTGAAAAAAGCCATGAAATTGCATTTTTATTTGCACAATATTTTTCTTCAGTCTACTCTCTTGATAGTTTTGATGTTCAAGAATTTACGCAGCCTGATATTACATGCTCTTTTGATATTAATCGCATGTACAAATATCTGAAGTCTTTGAAAAGTTTACCAATGCCAATGTTAATAAGGGCCCTGGGCCTGAATGTATTCCAGCTGTTTTCATAAAACACTCTGCTTTTGCTTTTGCACGTCCACTATGGCTAATTTATAATTTGTATTTTAAGACAGGTAGTTTTCCAACCTCATGGAAGTTAAATTACTTGACTCCTATAAGAATACTGGTCAGAGGGATGATGTGAAAAACTATTGTCCTGTTTCTTTGGCTTGTCACTTTGCAAAGTTTTTGTCACAGATTTTTTATCAGAGAAAATAATCTTAACTAAGCAACATGGGTTTGTCAAGGGTAGGTCCAATACCACCAACTTGTTGCTTTATCAGTTTTGTTGGGGGCCTTGGAGTATGGTATGGCAATTGATTCCATATATACTGACTTTTTCAAGGCCTTTGACAGAGTTAATAATTCTCTCCTGGCTACGAAATTGTCACTCTATGTCATCAGTGGTTGTGTTTTGGCCTGAAGAAGGTATCAGAGATACGTGATCTTGGGGTGCTTTTTGATTGCAGACTAACTTTATCAAAAAATATTGAAAACCTGTGTAATAATATTATTAATAATAATAAATCGTCTTTTATTAAACATGCATATACATTACATAGATATATATAGATCTGTTTACATAAGTATATACATAAAGGTTAAAGAATACAAATGGCGAAGTTATTTAGGCTAATCTAAACAAAAGAAAAACTGAAAATTTTACATAATTCACAATAATAAAAGTACTCTACCAAGTATTTTGCAAATTAAGCAAATAAGTTTTAAACTCAGACCTAAGAACTTTTTAACTGATATTTCTCAAATAGGGATCCAAGGTATTATATAAAGATACCGCATTAGGGGTAAAACATCTCTGAAATAGTGCTGTATGATGTTGCGGCATAGTAAGATGATTTCCATAACGAAGCTCACGGTTATGAATGAATCATAGCATAATGATGTCTTACCACACTCGACATATTAAACCACTTTAATTGTTTAAATTCTGCTGAAACAGAATCATATCTCCTCAGACCAAATATGAAGCGACAAAAGTTATTTTGTTTAACCTGCAGTCGATTTTTTGTAACTAGATCTAAACAGGGGTAGTACAATATATTACAATAATAAAAAATTGGCCAAACTAGAGATTCTAAAGTTCCTTAGTCTAAAATAAATCTGTTAGCATAAAGAACTTTCATTTTCACATAAAGTTTTTTGAACTAATCTCCTCACATGATCCCTAAACCTTAAGTCAGTATCAATAACAAGCCATAAGCTCTTCGCATATGCAGAAAATCCCAAGTTTGTATCACCCAGTTTTAAGTGCAACCTAGCAGTCTTTTTTTTCTGCACAAAATAGAAGTACCTCTGTTTTGTCAGGATTTATCTTAAAGTTATGTTCAGTTGAGTAGTCATTTATAGATTTAAAATCCTGATTAAAAGATGCTTCAGCCGCTGCTGGTTCATTGGGGTTAAAATAATGCAAAACCTGTTTATCATCTGCATAGGACTGATAGTCTGAATTTGTGATTACCTGGAATATTTCAAAAACGTATATAAGGAACAAAAGTGGTTTAATTATAGACCCTTGGGGTACACCAGATATTACTGTCTCAGCAAAAGAAAAATTGTTACCAATTTGTACGCGCTGTTGTCTATCTGTCAGGTAACACCTAAAAAAGGAGACAGAAGTTTTATCAAAGCTAAGATATTTTAGTTTAGCACACAGTAAATCATGGTCTAACAGCTCAAAAGCCCTAGAGTAGTCCAGGGAGACTAAAAGACCCACAATGTCTTTGTCTAATGCCCTTATTATATTGTCAGTTAAGTTCCAAAGAGCAGTAGTAGTACTATGACTAGATTTAATCCTGACTAAGAAATTTGAAGGAAAGATTTAGGTAATTTAATACTTGTGTCTGCATAGTTCTTTCGAGAATTTTAGATAGGACAGGCAAGAGGCTTATAGGACGAAGTTCATTCACAGCAGTAACTTTTCTCATTTTTAGAACAGGAAGAATTATGGACTTCTTCCAGTCCTCCAGAAAATATCCACTTTTATCATAAAAAGTGTCAAATTGTCATGGCGAAAAGCATTAGATTTAATGGAATAAATATTTTTTTGTACTCAACTGGAATCTATCATATTAAATTGAAAGTGCAAATCATCCTTAAGTTTATTTGTATTATAGAAAGCTGTATTACAAAATGTTGAGTTTTATTAAGAGGTATACTCATGATTTTAGCAGTATTGATTCCATCAAACTTCTCTATTTTTCATTGGTTCGCAGTCAACTTGAGTCGAATTCATGCATATGGTCATCTTATTATGCTAAATGTATAATGTGTCTGGAAAAAGTTCATCGTAAATTCATAAAATACATTGCTTAATATTCAAGCTTAATATTTCTTGTATTGATATGACCGACAATGAAATGTATAGATTGCTGAACATTCAAAAGTTGGAGACTCGACGTAAGAACTGTGATATTGTCACAACATATAAGATTCTTGACAATGTAATAGTTTCCTGAGTTGTTTGTGTTACCTTGAACAACATCGTACACTGTATGGTGAAAACTCTGCAATAAATAAAATGAAGATTAACTCAAATAGTGTCAGTATAGATTTGCTTCATTGTTCTCTGAGTTCAATTCTACGAATTTTAAAATCTGCTTAAGTACAATATAATTTTATATCTTGACTTTACTTAAAATGTGTCTTCTTTTCTATTGTAGTTACTCTGTTTTAAACCATTGTTGTCCTTATATTTTATTTGATTTTATTGATGGTACCTGTTATCTGTTTTTTTGCTAGATATTTAATGATAGTACTAATACTTCAAGTGCTGTATTGCGATATAAAATCTTATTTTGTTGAATATTGTTTATACTTATATTTATTTTGTAAATTGGTTAATTACCGTAATATATTGAATTGAATATTGAAATAATGCAAATATAATATTTATAAATAAGTTGTCAATTCCTAGATATCGATCAGCTTTCTTTCGTCGTAGTTTTCTGAACAATGCTGTGAAAATGTACAATAACTTTACTCTGAGTCTTAATAAGTAAAAGAGATATTATGGTTTCAAAAGAAATTTAAAGCTGCATTTTTTGAAATTGTCATCAACAAAATGGAATAACTTATTGACTGTAGGTATTTTTCATTTTATAGTTTTTGATTAATATGAATCAATAGGTGTATTTCTGTTTGTTTTTTTAGTACTATTAGTGTTATCATTTTTAAAATTAAATTTTTATTTCTGTTGTGCTATCTAAAATAATTTTGTATATATTTATTAAAATAGGTTCAGTAAATTAGCCAAAGAATGCCCAATCAGTAAGTTTCCTCACGACTCTAGCCAACTCAACTCCGAGAGTAAGATTCCAGGGAGCTTTTAAAGTTAATTTTTTCTCTAGTTAATAAATAGCGGTGACTCCAAGTCAACATTTCATAAACAAGCAAACTTGTGAGACTGTGACTTTGACTTCAGTATTTTTATTTTAATTATTGGAGTAAAGAAAACTGAAGACAAAAATTAAGGCTGCCTTACCAGCAAAAATCCTGACAAATAGGCTTCCGACTATAGAATTTTTCTAACGAAAATATAGGCTTGATCTAATCGATTTGGTTGAAGCCTAATGAACTGGAGGCGCAAGTACAAACATTTGTTTCTTTTGTATTTAATCTGTATCATAATTTTATTATTTGTAAGATGTTATTGAATGTCAATTTTCTTTAAAATACCCCCTTTCATGCCTTAATATATATTGCAAGTTCTCATCAGTTTCAAAGTCTTACAAGATGATATATCCAAGTATTTACGACCTTATCAAAACGAAACAATCGATAAACTCATACAGTTACAAATTATCATGAAAATATAGCGATCTGGCGGTATCGCGAACAAAAGAAAAAACGCATGCGGTGGCTTCATACAAATTTCGACAATCGGAACGAGAGTCAGTCGAGGGAGCCATATTTGGCCGGTCTTGGTCAACATTTGCATCGCGTATTGCTTCTCTCCTTTTGCGGACTCGTGACGGCCAAATCGGTTCCGTCCGCGAAAAACGTGACGCTGCTTTTAGCTTAAGCATTTACTATTATTCGATCATGCTAATGTTTGTTTCTTTAGCAGTACCATAACAGTGCGGACGTCAACGCAGCAGCGACTCCTTGTCTTCAGTTTGCACGCTGTGTCGCTGACAACCAATGCAATGGTGCGCAGTTTTCTTTTGTAATGGCCAAGATGCATGAGAATTTTAATATAGAATGAAGAATTTCTGTTTTATGGGGCTTTGATTATTTAATGAACCTTATAAGAAAATGTATATTTTATCAATAAATCACGTCTACAATACTCGTTAAATAAGTGCATAAAGATAGTTTTATACGTGGCTTTTTAAATAGTTTCTAAATAACAGAAGGCAGAGTGACAGACAGGATTAGTGAGGGCTCCGACTATTGATTTTTATCTACTCTAATTTCTGTAACAATTTTGATAAAGTTTATTATGGAAAATGATACCAAAGCTGGATCAATTATGTAATCTGTTTATAGTAGTCCCTAGATACTAATGGATCATCATATTCTAGTGGATCGGCTGCTGTCATATTGTTTGCATCCCAAACAGATCGTGAGTTAAACCATAGATATAACATAATATTAGGGTATCTTCATAATATTATGGTGATCCTCTGCGCGTGTCTCTTTTTAAACTGTTGTATTATTGATAAGGCTGCCACACATTTCCATTATTGTCAATTTTTGCTTTGCTTAGACTAACATGTTTCGTCCAACTGGGACATCATCAGACCAACCATGATTTTTGATCCTTTTTTGTTAAAAACATAATCTAGATAATTTTCTTCAATCTTATTTTATACGAAAATCCCGTCAGAAACAATTCTATACCTTATAAGGTATAGTAAGTATATAAACTTTTCTTTAATTTAAAAAATTTTTACATTTAGTCTTCATAATTCTCTGGATTAAGTACAACATATGCCATCTTTAAGGTAATTAGTAATATAAATTAGCATCTTCATAAAGGAGAGAGGTGCAATGCGGCATTTCTAAACTTGTCAAAGGTATTTAACACAGTTTCACATAGTCTGTGAATATAATAAACCAGAAGTTCAACTCTGTCACTATTTTTACATCAGCTATCGGTGTGAAAATGCCCTTATGCCAAATAGTAGCGTCGGAGTAGGGATGTATCATTATAACCAAAACATTAGAATTTAAAAAGGGCTAAATATTAATTCATCATTCTTAACAGCAGAAATACGAGCTATTTGCTTAGTACTGAGAGAGGTCGCACAATATCAAATACAGAGCAGTAATAATCCTTCACTCTAGATTAGCCTCAATGAATCACATTCATACTAACTCCGAATATTGGGAATAAAATTTTGAAACTAATAGAGGGAGGAGACTCTCTCACTGGCATGAATGTCAGAACATACAGGGATTTCCTATGTTTTTTATTACTTTAAAATTTGAAATGGCAACACCTCAGGCAAAAGCTGATGTCATCTTGCGAAATGTCATCTTGACAAACGGCTTTGTGTTTGCACTCGGTATTTGTAAAGTTCTGTGTTTTTTCTTTAGTTTTTGGTAAAAAAAAAGTATTTGAGTGTTTTCGTGAACTGTTACGATAGTAAAAACTTGTGCTGTTTGTGCCGCACCATGGGGAAAAGGCGATTTAAGCCGATCTTTTTACAAGTAAATACCAAAAGCCAACCGTCGTCATAAACGTAGAATAATAAAATTTTATTAAGAAATCTATAATAATTATAAAATATTTAATTTCCATAAAAATGCTTTTTATTGGATAAGTACCTTTACTCTAATGAAGTACGTTAAAAAACGCGGTAATTCTCCAGTTTAGCGGCTTTTGTCAAAACTAATGAAAAATGGTCGGGTTTTTTGCAAAATGGGTAGATTTATTATATATATTATTGATTGATAATATATATTTTTCACTAAGAGTGGCGGAAAGCCAAATTTTATCATGAAGAGGGTGTTATCAAGCACTAAATCACTCACTATAGGACGCGATAAATCATTAGAATAACCTTGTATTGCATTAGTTTTGTTAACAAATAGGTGACAACTGAGGTGAGGTTAGGTGTGGTGTTGCCAGTTCTGTTGTCAACTGCGTTTTGTCACTCTGCAGCTGAAGCCTTGTCTTCAGTCTGGCTGACTCATGAGTGCTTTCTCTAAAGTGGAGAATTCACTCTCTATTTTTTTAGTCATTCATTATCATAACATATAAAAAATGATGAATGAAACTAGTGCATAATCATAACATTATACACTAGTTTCATTACATATCACTTAAAATGTCAATTACATGTAATAAACACAAATTTGTTTAAATTGAAAATTTATTTTTAGGAGTACATCATTTTTAAAATTTCTTTTTTTTAAGTTCTATCAAAATTCACATGTTCGCGGCAAATTATATCGTATCATTCCGCCACTTTTATTTTTTTTTGGGTAAAATTAGGCCATTTAAAAAAAATGGTAAATATACGCAAAATTTGATGAGCGGTGCTTTAGCAATTTAAGATCCAACCCAACCCAACCCAACCCTTGTATTATTGTGTTAAGTATATCTATGGTCTGTGCGCAGCGCCTTATGTTCCCCTCGCGGTGATAGAGAAGCGGAACAAACCAAAACACTGCACACATAGTCAACCACACTGGGGACAAGGCTGACACTGCAGAGTGACAAAACGCAGTAGACGACAGAACTGGCAACACCACACCTAACCTCACCTAAGTTGTCACCTATTTGTTGACAAAACTAATCGAATACAGGGTTATTCTAATGACGTTATTCTATTCATATGCCATAGTGAGTGATTTAGTGCGTGATAACACCCTCTTCGTGATAAAATTTGGCTTTCCGCCACTCTTAGTGAAAAATTTATATCCAAATCCACCCACTTTGCAAAAAACCCGACCATTTTTCGTTAGTTTTAGCAAAAGCCGCTAAACTGCAGAATTACCAAAAACGCATAAAGAGTTCATAAACGGCTAATATTGTATCTAATTTATAGCGTAATCTATTAATAATAAATATTTATCATGTAAATATTTTTTGACGACGTCACTGCTAAAGATGAGTTGTGTCAGTGGAATCAACAATGCAATCGAGCGGCGTTGTGATGTTGCCTTTTTCTCTAATATAGGGACGTTGTCTACATTCATTTAACTTTAAATGTTGACTTTAGAGAGTACTTTATCATATTTTATGACAAAAAAAACGCTTCATATTTTATTAAAGAGAGAATTGTTTTGCGCCTGTCAAAATAAGTGACAAATTTTTATGATATTATAAAGTGTGTTTTTTGTCATTTCTACATAAGCATTTGACATCATTGCATCAAAGATGTTGCAAACAAACAAACTGCCTATAGTTCCACGGCAATGCGTTTCAATGTTCTAAGCTTCTAATATAATATCTTCAGGAGTTACTTAAGTTTGTTTGAAAAGGACAATTTCCAATGTCATTTACAATTATATGTATGTTTACTGAGATATATCAGACCACTCAGACGTGTAATATATACTTATCTGCTAAGTTTTGAAAAGAAAGAATAGAAAAATTAAATCATATGGCTGGATGACTCCAGCAATTCAGGCCACACTTCGACTTAGGAAGAAAGAACATATAAATTATTGTTGCAGATATTAATATACAGTGCTTTCATTTCAAAACGATCCACCCTTAATAACTTTCTTAAAAAAAAAAAAAAACACACGTCAAATTAGATATACAGAGGGACGCTTAATTATGCATTCACTGAAGTTCTGTCAATCACCTCCTCACTTCCAGCTAACCTCAATTTAATATGTCAAATGGGAACCCCCATCGTGTGATAAATCGGTAAATGCGTAAGCAAATAGTTAGCGAAAATGTCTAGAAATAATGAATATTTTATTTACGCCATTTATTTATTTACAGTGAGTTAACAAAATGGTTTATACGCTAGCCGAAAGAATAGAAATAATTTTCCTTTATGGAGCTCAAGATCGGTGTGCTCGGAGAACCGCGAGAGCAGTTAATGAAAGGTATCAAGATAAAAACTTGAGCCATGAATACGTATTAGAATTGATACGAAAATTTGAAGATACGGGATCGATTTGCAATAAGAAAAAATATGAAAATAGAGTTGTCGATGAAGCATGCCAAGTTGAAGTACTAGGACAATTTGCTATGGATCCAACTTTGTCTATACCGCAAAGGCCGCAAAATTAACAAATATTTCCACTGGTTCCGTACATAAAGTTTAAAAAAAAATAAGTTCTTTCCTTATAAAATTCATATTTTTCATGAACTCGGAGAAGATGATTTGGATAGGAGAATTCAATTTTGTGAAGTGATGTACCAGCGAATTGACGACGATCCCCATTTATTGAAGAACATTTGCTTCAGTGACGAATCGACCTGTTTTTTAAATGGCCTGGTGAACAGACATAACTGTAGATACTGGGATAATGAAAATCCGCATGTTTTTCGGGAAGGCCATACCCAATATCCCCAAAAAATTAATGTTTGGGCAGGAATTTATGGGAATGAAATAATTGGGTAATTTTTTTGGAAGAAAATTTGACTGGCGAAATTTATTTAAACCTTTTAGAAAATGCAATATACCCTTCTATCATTCAATCTATGGAAAATCAAGTAGATCAATATGGTGCTATATTATTAAATAAAAATAATATACATTTTCAGCAGGATGGAGCTCCCGCGCACTACACTTTGGTAGTTCGAGAGTGGCTTGATGAAAATTTTCGAGAAAAGTGGATTGGCAGACGTGGTGCAATTGAATGGCCTACGCGGTCTTCGGACTTAACCCTACTAGACTTTTTTCTTTGGGGCTACTTAAAAAGCAAAGTTTATAAAACCCCACCTGAGAGTATTAAGAATTTAAAAAATAGAATATTTCAAGAATGCAGAGAAATTAGCGGGCAGACCCTTGCCAATGTTCGTAAGGAGTTTGAAAATAGGCTTTTTTATTGCCTTGCTAATAACGGCGCGCATTTTGAACATTTAATAAAATAAATTTGTTAAACTAATTAAATTTGTTTTTCACACTTTAATTGCTTCTTGGTTAATCAATTTTATTTTTTTTTACAACCATTGATAGCATAATGAATGCCCTTTCAAACAATGTATCACACCATGGGGTAGCCATTTGACATACCAAAGTTTGGCATAAATAAAATATTAATTATTTCTAGACATTTTCGCTAACTATTTGCTTACAAATTTACCGATTTAATTTTTTTTTGGCACTGTTGAATAGAGAATTTTACGCTGCTTACTATGATGTATCACACGATGGGGGTTCCCATTTGACATATTAAAGTAAGGTTAGCTGGAGGTGAGGAGGTAATTGACAGAACTTCAGTAAATGCATAATTAAACGTCCCCCTGTCTATATCTAATTTGACGTGTTTTTTTTTTTTTTTTTTTTTTTTTTTTAAGAAAATTATTAAGTGTGGATCGTTTTGAAATGAAAGCACTGTATAGGTCACCTTAATTCATCGGATATACAGAATTTACTGACCTAGAAATCAAGGAAGAAGAGGTCTAAGAAACATAAAACATGCAGACGATAAAGAAATACAGAATATATATAGTTACCTTAAAACGAATCCACACCCAGCCTATAAAGCAATTGTTGCAATGGACAACAAACTTTCTCCTCTCAATTTCACCATAAACGAAGCACCTGAAAAAGAAAATAAAAATTGTTACACAAAAACTAGACAACTACAGAAAGAAAAAGGATCACATGGAAGATTTGCTGCAGCACTACACGGTAATAAGGTTGATCCTAATTTATCTGTAATGTACTTAACGTCCCGTCAGTTAATATGAAAAATAGAGAAATTTATCACAGGTTGTTCGTACCAGAAACTACAAAAAGTATAAATTTCATCAAGAAGTACTTAATAACAAGTGTAGACTCTGTGGGAAAAATCAGCAGAAATCATATAATATCTAACATATCAAACTGCTCATACTTAGCTACTACAGATCACAAAGTTCGACACGACGGGACAAAAGTTAAACACCGGTCATTAAGTAAAAAACTTATTTCAGAAATGGTCCCATACTACAAATATGATCCCAAAAAATGTGTCGAAAAAGGAAACGCAAAAGTCTACTGTGACAAAACTGTTATAATTAATGGCGAAATAATTCATAATAGACCAGATATCGTAGTCTTCAACAAAAAAGAAGCAGCAAACATAATTGATATAACAATACTAAACAACAACAACTTAAGAGGCGTAGCGAAAACATAAATAAATACTTAGACTTGAAATAACAAACACATACTTACTTCGGTCTGTTACGATAGATCCCATAAAAAAAAATAATAATAATATCAATTGAGATCATATTTAGCTGTGCACCTTAATTTAAATTAAAAACATGCAAAAGATGAATCTCTAATTCACCTATACATTTTATATAGTAACAAAAAAAAACGATTATAATTTATCAATCCTAAAATATGGTATCTTATTGCTAGGTGGCTTTTAAAAATATAATCGGGATAAAACTCTGTCATTAAGTTACTTAAAGACTATAAGCGACCAAACCTTAACACTTCTAAATGTTAAATCGAGATCTGATAATTTAAGACACTTATTGTGCCATATTTGATATTTAATTATGATGATAAATCTTATCTTTTTTACTTTTTCTTATAGTGAGCTCCAACCGCAAAATCTTCAGCAGTCAATCAAAACAATCAAATGCTTCATTCTAAGAAATCAGCTGATTTGTTTACAAAAATCTCCCTCATTTAAATATTCATAAACAGCAAAGCGTTCTTAGTAATTTTTGTTAAAATATTTTCTCTGTACGTTCCTCCATTTAGATTTTCTGATAGAATATTGAGTATGAACCTTCTTAAATATCTGTCGATTTTCCTTAGACATATAGGCAATTGCGATGGTTAACAGTTTTTTGACTAATTCCAAAAAGACTAAAATTTTCATTTTAGCTTGTTTATAGGCATTTATTATTAACTTATAGTTACTACATCTAGGTGCTTTACTTTTAAACATCTGTTATTAGATATATATGGTATATAATTCTTTATGTTTTCTAGGTTTTATATATTTTTTTTGTAATTCCCAAAAGTAACTTATTGTAATATGTACTTATTAATAGATATAAGCACGAATTTTTCCTAGCTATGATTAGGTAAATATGTTAACTTTTTTTTCCTTATGTCAATAAAAATTTTCGCCTTAATAAGTAAATTCTAAAAGCTTTTTAGCTATGTAATTATTACAAAAAACTTACAAAGGTACCATTATAAATAAAAAACACATTATCTTTTTAAATGATCAAAAGGGGCATTATATCTTAAAAAGGGTGGTGGGTTGACATCACGCGCCTCGGTTGTCGGAACTCATCAGTTATAGTTTCAAAGAAACGAAGGCTGAATTTAAAAATAGCCCTTGCCAGTCGTTCAATTTATCATTTTTAATTTTCCCCGTGTCACCTTTGGGTGCCGAAATTGAAACAACTAGAAGATTTTATGTAGAGTTGTGTCATGTTTAACGAGAGGGTTATGTCGTGCATAAAAACCTAAGTTTAAGGGTTTTTAACTAAATTTCTTAGAAATATTTTACATCCTTTCACCGCCCCGGATATTTAAAGTTTCTATGTAGGTAGAAATACAACAATATATTTGAAATAAATACGCGACCAGATGTTCCATTATAAAAAAACCTTACGAAATCATATACTATAAAAATATCTATTGGTCCATTGCCAATGTGTAATATCGTAGGTGGATACACACAACTAGAGATGAATCAGTTTTTCGTGACTAAACGGGAACTGACACCATTGAAATTTGTTTTTTAATAAACAAATCGAAATTTGGGTAATACTCGTAGTTATGTAAATATTCTGAAAAACGTAAACATCGTTACAGTATGATATCAGGTAGAGTTCCGGAAATGATGATTCAGATTAAAGATTAGCAACTTTATTGTGTATTTATTTTGCATTTTTTTCTAATAACTTTTTTTTTGCTTGTAGGGTTTTAGTAGGGGCGCCACAAGCTCAATCTCAATATCAACCACCAGAAGTTAGGGAAGGAGGAGCTGTTTATAAATGTCGAATTGATGGGGATAATCCTTGTGAAGAAATACCTTTTGATACTAAAGGTAAGAACAAAATTATATAAAGAAAGAGTATATAAATGCAAACAGTATAACTTATCTTTGAATATTCCTACCTTGCTTCTTGAGGTAAAAATCACTCCTTAAGTATATGAGAATATGATATATGAATATGAATATACAGTGTCTCATCGTGGATGACGCGTTAAAGGTGTTAGGGCTGCTCGATTTGAAATTTGGCAACATCAAAAAGGGCTAAAAATCTAGCTTCAAAGCACATTTTTTATTATGTAGAGTTGCCATTTCTACGTTAAACTAACAATAATATCTTGGTTATTTTAAGTAAAACACCTTATATATTTCTGAAATTATTATACAATTTCTAATATTTTGTATATACTTTTATCTAATATTTTATATATACCTGTTGTTGTTAATCTTAAATTTATACAATTTTTTAAAAATTAATTATGTCTTTTAAATTAAAAAAGCTAAACAGACTATTTTTGGTATTTAACTAGCTAATATAAACTTAAATTTTGTTATTAAAGGGTGTTTTTAAATATTTGCGAAGTTATACATTAAAAGCAGCAATACGTTGGTTTGTTAATGAATATTTTAACTATTTTAGCCTTTTATTTAAAATAACGAAGACGTTATCAGTCTGCACGAAACGGCAACACCATTTAATTACTTTGTCATAATGTACAGGGTGGCTAAAATTCGAGCCTTTCTATAATGATCCTGAAAACTATAAGGAACATAGTTAGTACCTTGGAAAGTTTCAAATACTTTCGAAACTTAAATAAGTGTCATTTAATTAGAATCTCTTTTTTTTCGCTATAAATGAATTAAAAAATTAAAATAAAAAATTTAATAGTAATAATAATATAGTTATTTAGCATATCCATGCTACATAAGTACTATATTCAGATGGGAATTTAAATTTTCCTAAGATATTCCAGAAATCTTAAGTTTTATTTAAAAAATATAGGTATTCTGTTTGAGAAGTTCTGTGATAAATGTCATATTTCTTGCATATGCTCATAAGGTGACAATAGGCTTTACAAATATTTTGGGAATATTTATATTCAGATTATAATGTGAACGATCCTAGGATAGAAAAGGCGCTATAAACATTTTTAAATTATTTTCGGATATAATACATATATATATATATATATATATATATATATATATATATATATATATATATATATATATATATAATACATAATATTTATATAAAAAAATAATATAATTATTAATAAATATTATACTAATTTATATAAAAATATATTAAAATATATTAGTATCAATGTTTTTAACATTCTGCAATAATGTAACTATTATTAGATTTCTTTTTAATTCTGATATATTTCCATGATACTTATTAGACACATTGTGAAAATATATAGAATAAATTAAAAATTCAATTTTTCTTACATTATATGCTTATGGTGGGTAGATAGTAGGCGGTAGAGAAATGACAATAAACCATGGTTATATTTTTACCGATTTTTACTTAATTTGCATTATATCAATATCATTTGGAAACATTGTAATATTATAATTTGTACTTTTATATTCCTGAAAAATGTATGACTGATTCTGATTTCTCATGTGTTTCCTTAAATACAAAAACTAACTCTTGGATTTTGTGTATACAGGGTGGACTAGTTTCGAAACCGAAAACTTAAATGGCAGATAGAAAACCTCAAAATAATCTCAGCTTATAATGTAAACTATATTCGAAAAATACTTCGTTACAGGGGGTCAAAGTTTTAATTAAAATTTTTACTTTGATTATATCCTTAAAACTAATTCATATAATTAAATAAAATTTGGCACGTTTGGTTAGACAATAAAGATACAACTTTTTACGCAAAAACTATTATTTTACTTCTATCAGTGGCATGCGTCCGGGACATCTACTTACAATTTTATAGAAAAAAACTCACACAGGTCACTGATTATATTTTGAATAAAAAGTATTTCTGAAGTCCTCGCTTAGTTTAAAACAAAAAATTACTATAATTTTCCTTTCATTTAGGACGTAATTCACTAAAAAAAATTAAATTCATTAGGCACATGAAACAGAAAAAGATTATTACTGTCCGTGTAACAAATTACCATTATATCTATATTTGGGCATATCAAAATCCCAGAGACATTCAGCCAAGATATTTTCAAAATGAATTTTCGGTAAATGGCTGGCTATTATGTTTGTGTTTGTGGTCTATTAAAGAAAAAGTTTACGCAAGTCCTATATTTACAAGGAAAGATTTAATTCTAAGGACTCAGCAAACCTACAATGAGGTGCGGCAACTCATTATGAAGTGTTAACCTGAATACATGCTTTAGTTAGAAGATGTATAACTCGGTGGACTACATTTAACCAATTTTTGTAATTTTACATTTAATTTTCGTTCATTTTGTTATTGTTATAGAAAATCACTACTTTTATTAAATTTCTTATTTTAATTTTTGCTTACCTTTTTTTCAGTCAGTATTTATTTAACATTTTTTTGGCACACTGCAAGTCAAACAAAAAATAATTTAAACACGATTTTTTGTTGTAAACTTAATAACGAGTCTAGAAATAATTTTTAATACTAGAAAAACCAGTGGCCCCCATTTTTTTCGTTAACATTTTTGCAAAAATTTGTCTATACGCTCGCTACTGGTTATAATAAAATAATATTTTTTTTATAAAAAGAAGTATTTTTGCGACCTTTCCAAATGCACCAAATCTTAATTAAATATCTCAAGTTTTGAAGATTTAATAAAATTTAAATATTTCATTTCAAAGTTTGACACCCTGTATCTTTGTAACGAAGCATTTTTCGAATATAGTTTACATTATAAACCGATAAAATTTTGAGGTTTTCTATCTGCCATTTAAGTGTCCGCTTTCGAAACTGGACCACCAGTATGCAAGTGATATTATGTAAAATTGAATTTAAAAAAATGTCTATGAAGATTAATTTACCCCTAAATTGGTCTCAAGTACGTACACTGTATAATCTGCAAAAAGTTGTTGAATCTATTTTATATTTTGTCTAATAAAGATGGTAGTACCTTTAAATGGCATAGCCAAGATTTAAAGCCCTATAATGGTAGTCTTGATGATGATTCTGATTTTTCAGAGTAGCTATGTTTCTGTGAGTGTATTGGACTAATTCAGTAATGCATGTCATTTAACTAATCATTTGCTATCTTTTTTTTATGTTATTATTTGGCTAGGCCATATTTTTTTGGGTTATAACCTGTGAACTATTTATGGTTATAAGTCATACGTTATTTATTGACTATTTTGAAGCATTTAATTCAAGGGCTGATTTTGATGGGCTTTATAACTCTTAGATGATAATACATTTTATATCAGCCCATATTTTGTGAGTTATAATCCCCATGGTGGTTATAAATCCAATATCAATTTTGACTACTTAGGGCATATTCTTGGCCTGAATTATTATTTTTTAGATTTATATACTTGTATAATTCGATTGATACATATATTTATATAACTATTTGCTGTTGTCAATGCACCTGACAGTGGATGACCGACCCTAGTCAAAGGTGACTATGCGAAAGAGATTAGATGAATAAACTGGCTGTATGCTGTATAAGGATTATATTGTAGTGTTATCTAGAAATGAATTTAAGGTCTCTGGGATTTTGAAGTGATCACCTGCAGAATTAATTGTAAGGGATAATTAATATTCTGGAATTTTTTGTTGTTTCCGATATTAGTAGTGAGTATAGTTTAGACTTTAAGTAAGAGGCTAGTAGATACTAAAAAAATCATATATTTCACATTTAATTTTTCTTTAAGAATGGGAGTAAATGTAGGGTTTTATTGCCTAGTTTTAAATAACTCATAGTCGCTCACGCTTCATAGATATTTCATAGTTTTCAATATTTATATAAATAATTAATTGTACTTTCTCTTTTAAAGTGACACCGTCAGTTGTACCTTACAACAGTTGTATAATATCGCTCTCGTGATTTTTTTATCCGTACTTTCATTGACTGTTCTGTTGACATTGACAGCTTAGACAAAAGAAGGGGTCTTTATTATGAGGGGGTCGTAAGTTTAAAAACCAGAAAATAGAAAATATGGTTTACAATTTATAGTCCTTTATGTTGTTTCCATAGGTAAGCGCGATGACTTTTAAACGTTGGTTCTGTTTATTTAATTGACAGTGCAGTTCAATGACAAACGTTGTTTTAGAGGTTTCTTTTCTTATTTTAATTTCTGATTACTCCACACTTATTCCTTTTATTTCTTGGGAAAATTGATACATTTATATCATCCTAAATTAAAAATAAGTTTAAAAGAAAATTATTATCAAGTTAAAATTATACAGGGCATTTTATAATAGATGTAAAATATATTAATATTAAAAGATGTTATGCCATCAACAATTTATAAATTTTACTTTTTTGTATTACTCGATTTTTTCGTCTAGACTACAAATTATTTAAAAAATATAAGTTTTATTACCTGATCTGATAAAAATAATACAATATATCATTATAAATAAATATAATATATAAATTCAATATTATAGTCGTCAATAGTACCTTTAGATTTTTAATTTTCGTCACCTAAAGAAATATTGTTACTAAAAAAACTTAAAACTAATATTCCTAGTCATCAGAATTTAAAAAAATATTGTAAAAGTTACACAATTGGCTTCAGCATTGTAGACTGAGTTAAACAAATCCTAAAGCACCCTTTTAGCCCCTGCATATGGTAGAGTTAGTCTCTTATTTATAGGAGAAGAGAAAAGAGAATAGAAGACTAGAAAACAAGATTTTATACAAAACAAGGTGAACACTTTTTTTGTAGTTTAAAGATTCATTCTTAAATCTTAATAACACATCTTTAACTAATGAATCTTAAAAGTTTTTTCGAGGAAAATTTTCGAGGAAGTACATATCTATCTATTTTTTCCTTCGGTTTTTCAACATGAAAATATAAGACCGTACGTAGGAGAATAAAACATAAGATCTTAGATTTCGGTTTAATTCATTGTTTTTGTACATAAATTAAACCAAAATCCTAAAATATAAGTTACGGATAAGTATACTCAAACTATATGTAATTAAGGTTGATTAATAGCGTCTGATTGTACAAAAGTATATTAATTGCCTTAGAAAATTAGACTCAACCAGGTAAACGCTTTTTAGATCGCTGACTAAGTTCTGACTTAAGATTAAGGTGAAATCTCTTTCAATAAATACTCCAATTCAGTAGTACGTTGGAGGAACATCAACTGTAATGATATATTATCTTAAGGTACATATTGTTGGTAATATGAATCCAAAATGTCAGAATGGATCTTTTAAGATTATGGTATCATACATACACGTATGATACGTTGATATACAAATTTTATTCAAATAACTGTAAAATATGTAATTATAACTTTTTAGTTTTTTATTATATTATATTTTCATCTTTTTATTTTAGGGTATGTACTTTACTCGTTAGCTTAAATCATTGAAACAAAATTTATACTCACCTATTACTGACTTGTATAAGTATTGTAACCTTTGAATATCAATAAAAATCTAAATCTGATAATGCAAGACTGTACGTGGCCAGAATAATGAAAAATATTATTACCTACTCTCCATAAAAATGAAGCTGGGGATTCCCCAGCAAGAAATTTATAATTAAATTAAATTGAATTTTGAAAAACGGTAGGTAGCGATAATATAATTATAGGTCAACAATATAAAGTGTATGCAAAACTCACAGATTTTACAAGAAGTTGATGACTCAGATCATAAATTTTTAGTAGGTGTTGAACTTAACCAAAATAAAACCAGAAATCAAAAGCTGTATTAAAATTTAGAGCAATAAATTGCCTTACTTTAAGTTATGTCGTCTCACACATAAAATGTTATTATAGGATTTCTCAATATATTTTTTTTTACAAAAGAAACCTGACATTGAATTCGTGGGGTTGGTTTAATAACAAATTGAAACCTCAACAACTAAATCTTTTAATTTCTCGTTTTATTTTGGACTTAAATCCAACAAAATGCTTAGATTATTTAATAGTTAAAGAAACTTATACACGGTTATAGTATTATGTGTAAATCAGCTTTTTTGTCATTAAATCAATAAATAAGGTTTTCCACTTTTTCTTTTAAATTCTTTTCACTCTTTTTTTCATTAACATTTAACGTCAAGAAATTGTCGGATCTTACCTCCACAATGAGTATTCCTGGTATTATATATTTAGAAGTAAATTCTGCTTATTGAATTACTACACCCATTTTATTGTTTTGTTCAATTTCTTTTTAAGAATATAAGACCGCTCAGCGATAGATATAACCATAAACTTGACATTCGCAAAACTATTATGCGATTTCAATGTAGTAAACATTTAGGGCCTCATTGTATGTAAATACTCGCACAGCACGCCGCTTCTTACTCTATATATAGAGTCGAATGTTTTACTGCCAAGAATTAAATTTGTAGACATGGCGAAAAATTCTTGAGTATTGTTTTAATAGTCCCAGTTACTTAACGTAAATTTTAAACACGGATACCAGGTGCACGTTTATACCACTTCGTGTGTGCAGAACAATATAGGCCGTACTTCTTTTGGTTCAGTCAAAAAAAATCAAGATGGCGAACTTTTATAAAAATTACCCCAACATTGAATGCTGCTGAATTTTTTTGAGACATCCGTATAATTTTTATTAACTTTAATATTTAGTCAGTATTTTAGGACCCATACTGTAGAAACGGCTAATAATTATCTAAAATAGAAACAGTAAAATCATGAAGGATGGACCTGTCCCCTAAAAACTCCAATTCTTTCCCAAGTGGACTCTTATTGGTTAAACTGAATTGATCGTTAACAATAGGAAAAAAGGGCATCCAGTTGCTTCCACCAATATTCTATTTTGTGGTCTATATGTCAAGTGAAAAACGCTAAAAGGCACCGATTATTGTTGATTATATTTTATTATTATATATCTCAAGAGAAATAATCAGCCCCTTGATTAACGGATAATCTAGCGCATATGATTAAGAGCACTCTTTAAGTATTGTCTGAGTTCCATCTGAAAGAGAGTGCTCTACGGATACTCAAAGCTACTTCTGTGCCCTTATTTTAAGCATATCTACCAGATGGATCGGCAAGCTGTTGCTCTGACAAACAATATCGTACAATCCTCCATTTGTGGCCAAACGACATCGTAATCGGTTGTAAAATTCGGTTCTTACATTATTAAGCTGATATGCAGTTTTTTGATTACATGATCTTAAAAGTGCCATGGTTAATTCTTCTAAATTTTTATAAACGTACATCTTTATGAATAACACTTTTAATGTGCGCCTACAGGAAAAAATCGTTTGGTGAAAAGCCTGGAAGTTTGGTGAAAATCTGGCTGGCCAATTATTAGTGTAATTTAGCCCAATTACGCGTCCATTTAATACTTTTTGTAAATACCTGACTTGCTGTGAATTGTGCGTAGGACAACCATCCATTTAAAACCAAATTTTATTTTCAGGTGCAAGTTCTTCCAATGCTGGTCCAATTTGATTTTGTAAAAGTTCAAGAAATGCGTCTCCTAAACATTTTTCCAAAAAAAAAGGTCCAATACTTTGACTGTGTCCAATGACTAAAAATACCCGCCCAAATATTTAGTTTTTGAGGGTACTGGCTCCCTGTAAGAACATATCTGTGACCGAAAATTTTTCACCTTTGGCTCATTATTTATGGTAAAGGTGCATCCGTCCGTAAAACAAACATTTTGTAAAAAATCGTTATTTGCCCTTTCCGTAACTTCAAAACAGAAATCTCGGATTTCATCGCCTTCCCCTGGTTTTAATGTTTTTGATATTTAAAGGAATGATATTTTTATTTTTTTAGCGTGCGCGATATTTTACTATGAAGTATCATTTCCAAATCTAAATTATTTTCTCCAGCTCTGCTATTATTATTGTTTTGCTCTTAGCATTTACATTTACTAATTACTGTACCTTTAAAGTTATTAACAATATTCGAAAACATGTAGTACCAATAAATCATAATTATTTTCTCTTGAATAGTGCAATAATTATTCATCCTGACCACTAAATAAATAGATGGTAACACATTGACATAATATTTTGATAATTTGGCTGGTGGTTTCATATTTAAGCTTTTTTCAAATAAATTCTAAACTAAAGTTGAAATTTGGTGTGGTGGTTTATCTTAAAGTTTATCTTAAAAAATACTAAAATTGTTTTTCTGTAAACTATCCAGGGGAGCCATTATTTGAAAGTATTATAATTTATATGGGATTTCCTATGGCTAGGTTTGCAATGCACCACCCGGTATACTATGTAAGGGTTTTTTTCAATAATTTTCACCTCCTCCCCACTGCTTAGTAAAATTATGATTTGTTATTTTCGGGCATAGTAATTTGCTTTTCCCATGATGCATCTAACCCCTATAGAAAATGCAAAAGTGGACAGACGTCTACTTTTATCGCATACTTTTGCAGTATTGCATACTACGAGGGTGGTCTCAGAAGTACCCGGCCTGACCTAGAGTTGTCGGTAGTAGTTTGAAAAATATCAGTGTATGAGAAAGTATACAATCTATAAAGCATATGTTTCAAGTTTGAAGACGCCACGTTGTCTAGTATTTGTTTGGCAGCCATTAATAGTGAACGTTTTCAGTAAATTTGTGTGAAATGGAGAAAATTGGTCATCGTTATGTGATACAATACTTTTATTTGAAAGGCCTTAGCCCAACCAATATAAAATCTGAACTGTAAAATATTGGGTAGCAGAGTTTAAACGAGGGCGTACGAGCTGCCAAAACGAGCATCGCAGTGGTCGACTAAATGAGCTGACGAGTCCAAAAATTTTAAAGAAAATTCACAAAGTGGTACTGGATGATCGTCGACTGAAAGTACGCGAGCTAGCGGACATAGTAGGCATTTCAAAAAGTCCGGTACATCGCATATTAACTGAAAATGTTGACATGAGAAAGCTGTGTGCAAGATGAGTGCCGCGTTTGCTCACACTCGAGCAAAAACAAAGTTGTGAAGATGTTTCAATTGAGTCTTTAGCAAAATTTAAAAGCAACAAAGCAGAATTTTTGCGTCGTTTCATAACCATGGATGAAAGGTGGGTCCATCACTTCACACCTGAGACAAAAGAACAATCAAAACAATGGACTCAAGGGGGAGAACCGGCTCCAAAGAAGGCAAAAACCGTTTCATCTGCAGGCAAGGTCATAACATCGGTTTTCTGGGATGCGCGAGGGAATGGCCAAAATTAACGAATTAATTAAAAGTTTGAATTGCTACCTCATGTACCCTATTCGCCAGATTTAGCCCCCTCAGATTATTTTCTGTTTCCAAACTTAAAAAACTGGCTCAGTTGTCAAAGATTTTCCAACGATGAAGAAGTGATGTTATAGTTAATGGCTATTTCGAGGCGCAAGACAGTTCTTATTATAAAAAGGGTATCGAACTTATAAAACATCGCTGGGAAAAGTGTCTAGAGCTGAAAGGAGATTATGTTGAAAAATAAATACATTTTTTTCCAAAATTTTCGTGTTTTCTTTTTTGGGTCGGGTACTTCTAGGACCACCCTCGTACTCTATATTAAAAAAATTTATAAATATGCCCATTATAGGTTAAAAGCGAGAGTATATTTATTGTTGCATTAAAACTGGTCGCTTGTCTTTTCATAAAATATAAAAATATTTCGAGTAAGAACTAATGACTCTAGTAAGACTAAACCTGTTTTTGATCATGCCATGATCTGAGTTTGTTCATGTAACTGAAAATTATATTAAAAAAATTGGAAGCAATATTAAACTAAATACTACTGAATCACATAATATCAATATTATCAATATCAAATTAAATAATTAGATGATCTTGTTTATTTACTATGATTCCACAGCATTTTCTTTTTAGTAAACTAAGCGATTTCTTTGTCGTTGAGAAGTAGCAAATATTATTTCCAAATTAACCTTACTTCTGAGACCTCAGAGATCTCTGAAATCAGCTCAATAACTTTATATCTTTTAACACTATACTACTTAACATGCAATCGGGATATAGAAGATCCCGATTTACTATTTCAATTAAAATATTTTGGTATTAGTAATGATGCGCTAGATTTATTTGAAGAATTTTTTTTTAGGAAACAAAGATTTCTCTCTCTAATCAGAAATATTCAAATTACATAACATACCAAAAGAGTGAATTATATATTCTTTTTCCATTTTTAATTGGATATTACATCAAAATATCCAATTAAAACCCGTTGATGTTTAATCTAAATGTTCTTTAGTGTCAGAAAAATCTGCTTGTTAGGAAAATTAAAATAAAACTTATTTGCTTAATCTATCACCTTTCTGGGTTCAACGTATTTTTATCATGGTTGATTTAATGATTCTCCATGCATAACACATTGTACACATAACACTCTACTTACGTCTTTAGAACTATTGAATCGCTTCTTTGCTTTAAGTCAAAGATTATGATACACATTTGTGGAGTTCTTTGCTTATTTCCCCTTAAGCGATCCCTTTTTTTTATAATTTTTTAAGTTTTTTAAGGTCTGTCACAAAAATTGATAAAGTATCTACCTTCAGAGATGATACTGCTCTTTTAATTCGAGATCGGGAGTGAATAATTTCGCAGGTGTGAAAATGAAAGTCACACACTTATTGTGATTAAATCTTTTAGAAACATTTTATACTTCCACTGAAAACGTAAGATATTGCAGCATATTATAAATTGATAAGAACAATAGCTAAATTGAACTAATTCTCCTAAAATCAGCTATACCTTATATACATCTTATATTATCTATATCTTGGCTCCAATAAAGCAGTTATTGCCTACGTTGAAACTGATTTTAAAAACAAAGACAAAAGGTATTAAAAAGCTGGAAGAGCGTTGAGTGTACATGTGTAGAGTACATGTGTGTCACTTTTAAAGTCTGATGTTGATAAGCAAAGACGAATTAAAAAATATATATTTCTTTTTTAATGAATAGACTCAGGATATATTGAGTGATATATATTGGTCTAAATTCAATTTACTTTTAAATGAACTAGAAGAAAGGAATTGCCATAATTTAATGGTATCAAAATTAATTTGTGAACAACATATTTGAAAGTTGCGATTTTATCGTTTGTGCTTATATTTTTTTCATAATTTGTTCCCTCTCTTTCTTATTATTTTTTATTTAGTGCACATACATACTCTTTGTTAGTGTAAATGTAAATTCTATATCTACTCCAAAATATCGTGTAACTTTAGGAGGTTAAAATGTTTTTATTTTAGGATATAAGCTTTTTTGATTTGTGTTAAGTTGTTTTTAAAGAATTTATTTATTTTAATTTTTTTTTCATTATTAAATATTTTATTTTCTTATTTTTAACGCTATTTATTTTTTATCTTTCCAAAAAAAAACTAAAACAAAAGAAAATGAACAAATTAAGAAAAAAAAATTATGGAACAACCGTAAAATTTCGTTTTTAACCATATGTATATATGCATATAAATGATTTATCGCCCTTACAAACAATATCCTTTTTATTTTCTCTCGTCTACCTGTCATTATTTAAAAATACAAAGCATCGTCACACAAACCAGTCTATTTTGTAGCCAAGAAATTGAAATGGTAATTAGCTTAAGGTGGGTAGTTAAATTAAGTAATCTCGGCGCCTGTACTTACTTTCGGTTTTTATAAAAGCGAGGTGACCCTACCCACGCACCACCGTTCATTCATTAAATGCCTTTTACTGAGGAAATTCATTAATATGTCAATGGGACATGAGTCGTATTGTAAAAATACTTAGGTTTAGTAGATAATGAGTATTGTTGATATTTTAAATCATGATTGATTCCCTTACTAATAAATGTTTTGTGCATTATTAAACATTATTAAAAATTAATGTAAATAACATATATAAATGATGTTAAGAGACGTGCAAATAACATTAAGTACTTTGTGTTGTGTGCAAGTACTTTGTTTCAACTTAAATTCATAGGATAATTTTACAAGCTGATAAAAAAACAACACCAGAATACTTACATTTGTAACTATTCCAGACCAACACAAAATTGACACGATATCTGTAGGATTTAATTTATTCATGTCAATATGCTAAGTATTTACACAAGTCAAATCAGGTAAAATATAAAATACATAGATAAACTTAACTCTACGTTTGATATAATAATAGCTAAAATGTATAGACTTAAAATATTATAATAAAAGAGTAAATACTTATATTTAACAGTTGCTATCTACTTATAAAATTGCATCACCTAAAAAAAATACTTAATCATAAAACACAGGAAAAGAAAAACAGAACACTATTAAAAGCTGGAATATTATTATAGCAAGGAAGCATCAAGATATTCCTTCTCCTGGGACTAATGTAAGCCCTTCTTTGCTTTTAATTTTAAATGTAGGTATGGCCAGTTGTTAAATTATTAGGAGTAATTTAAAAAAAATGTTTAGCCAGACATGATAAGCCATCTCTGTATCTCTCTAGTTTATGAAATCTCGGGGCTATGTTCTCTCAAAAGCGTATGTTAAATGAACATTATGAATATCTTCATGAGTTTAAAGTTTTTGCATATTGCATAGTGCATATTGGATATCCACAAAGGAGTCAAGCAAAAAAGGTTTTGAGACCTTTGCCACTAAAGCGGTGGTATGGGCATCTAGGATAGCATCTCATCTACCAGAACACCCAGAAATTTAGCACTGAATGCATTTTCTAATTCATAAGGAATATCGCTGATCGAAAAAAGCAAGGACTGGATTTTAGCTGCATTAGGAAACAACCTATTTAATTGGAATCATTGATCTGCTTGAAACACTAGGGCCAACGAATCTGTCACCACTGTTACCAATTCTTTACTGCAGGATGAGACTGTATCGGCGAAAAGAGTGAAATGTGTAGTTTGACATGGTAGTAGTAGGTCGTTGATGTATATCAAAAACAGTAAAAGGCCGAACACAGGGCCCTGGAGAACTTCTATGCGCAAACAACCTCTCTTAGACTCCACACCCGTGAATCTTACCCTTACAGGCTTTACTTAAATCGCAAAAGTTAAATAATACATAGTTACCTTTTTAAAAAGCATTCTGAATGTAAGTTAAGATTTAAAATACCCTGAACAGTATTAAGTCCCTTTCTGAACTGAATCAAAGATTCCGCAAAAACTCATTAGACTTAAAGAAGCCTGCAATTCTTCGAGCGAGACGTTTTTCAAATATAAGTGAAAATATAGGTGACAGAGAGCTAGGTCTGTACTAAATCTGGCTCACCCTTTTCAAGTACTGGAATAATAACCGTAGTTTTCAAAGTAAAAGAATTTTGCTGCAGTCAGGTTTATAAGCTCTGCCAGAGTATTTATTATTAAATTACTTATTCCTTTGATCAAGGCTACAGTGGAACCAAATAGATCCCCACTTTTTCTTTTCCGGGAAGGGAGCTGACAATATCTCTTACCTCATTAAAGAGACTGGTTGGATTTCAAGAAATGTGATAAGTACTTTGATATAATTAGAAGTATAGATATGTTAGAAGATAGTAATATACGAAGTAGGTGTAAAAATCTGGCAAAAATTAGAAAAGTTGCAAAAATAATATATTTAAAGTTGCTCAACATATTTTTAAACTGCTTACTATACTACAATTACACAATGCCAAAACTTTAAAAATATTTTATTAGCATATCTTATACATCCAAAATACTATAGAAATCTCAGAGTTTGATATTTGTTAATGCGTTATAATATTACTCTTTCAAATTGAAAGAACTCGTCCATTATCTCAAAGAGACCTACGTAACTAGAGAAAAAATGAAAACTCCAAGTCTCAGTCTCAAAATGTCTTTTTAATTAATCAGGTGGTGACATGTTTCGCTAATAAAGCATCATCAGACCTACAATAAACAGAGAAACACACGTAACTACAATAAAACCTTACACTAAAACAAAATCAAATATTAAAAATTAGATAAAAACCGAAATAATAACAGTATTTCTTTTGAAGTATATCGCAAACCTTCTGCAACAGATAATATTATCCAATTTAATTCCAATTCCCCTTATCAACACAAATATGCAGCCTTTAATTCAATGTTCTACCGTTTATTTAAATTACCTCTGTCCAAAGACGCTTTTCAAAAAGAACATAATATTATAAAAATAATTGCTGTAAACAATAATTTCTCACTTTACAGCTTGAACAAATTATATTACAAATTTTATAATAAATATAAACTGTCCTATCACATCGTCCACCCACCGAACAGCATCACCAACAATAATAATTTTAGATGCCTTAGTTATTTCGGCGGCATTTCTCAACAACTTGCAAAATTTTTTAAGCCTTTCAGCCTTTCCATAGCTTTCAAAACGACTAACTCGCTAAGAAAGAACCTAGTAAAGACGTTGGATAAAAGTGATCCTCTATCTAAATCGGGTGTATATTGTCTTAATTGTAAGGATTGCCCTGTCTGGTGTTTCACCGAGATCGAATTTAGAGCGTGGGTTCAAATCCTACACCCGTCACGTTTTTTCCCCTTTTTATATTTTTTGTTGAATTTTTGTGCCGTGTTATTGTTTTTTATTACAAAATATTCTCATATTTAAATTATATTTGTCAGTACTTAGCAGGTCATCTAGCTATAAGGAAATTTTATCTAATTTTTAATATTTGATTTTGTTTTAGTGTAAGGTTTTATTGTAGTTACGTGTGTTTTTCTGTTTATTGTAGGTCTGATGATGCTTTATTAGCGAAACATGTCACCACCTGATTAATTAAAAAGACATTTTGAGACTGAGACCTGGAGCTTTCATTTTTTCTTTACTCTTTCAAATTAAAATTTTTTATTTAAATATTACCGACTCCTTGGTAATTCAAAATTTTAACAATATTATTAAAATCATCTAAAAAATTTAATACCGTACACTTGTAGAAATCTTTCTTAAGATATAACATTCCTAGAAAAAAATATTTTGCAACCGATAGTAGACTATACTCATTTTAAAACCATTTTTATAAACCTTACCTTTTATAAACATTTTTATAAGTCCATGAGCAAATAGAGAAAAATTATCAAGAATTTACTTTTATGGGATAACTAATTAAAGTGGTCAAGGACAAACATTCAACAAAATGTTGAAATTACTGAACCTACAAATAAAACCTAAATCTTTAAGGTTCTAAGAATTATAAGTCTATTTGCTCAAAAAAAATGCTAGATTTCACGATAAAAAAATGCTTTTATTTGTAATAACTGCATTATTAAATCAGAATAATTACTGTTATGATCCGTAACTAAAAACAATGGTAATTCTTATACGGTAATGAACTTTTATATGTAGTTTGTGCAGATATAACTCGAGGATATTAACATTCTGAAACAACAGATAAGAGAGTTTTCGGATATATTGTATTGTATGTACTTAAATTTGAGCAGATATCCAAAAGACTTAGTATGACAGTTTTAATATAATTTTCAATTATTAAAATAAAAAGTCGTCATGTAGTATATTACACATTTTGCCAACTAATCATTCTCAAACTTGTGAACTAATAAAAAGGTAGCAAAAAAAAGTTTTTTACTTAATTATGAAACTTTAATGTACTAATCTTAACCAAAAATAATGAAGAAATTTTTTTCAATTTATGGTAGAACTTTAATACATTTTTTCAACGGCATTTGGTGATAATAAGGACCTAAAGGCATTTATGGAGTTTTGATATTATGGCTTAAAAATTAAATGCAATGGATAATCTTTATCCTAATTTACCTTAATTAGGTAAATTTAACGCTTTTTAACTCTCTTTTGATACGTTATTTAACTTATCACTTTTGCAAAATGATTGCTTTAATGAATTAATTTTCACTAATTACCTAACCTCAAATAACGGTTTTTGTTAGAAAATTATAAGAAAACTGTTCTAGAAGTTTTTAAGGTATCAACTATTAGCTGGAAGATTAACTCTCCGTTGTTATTTAAGTTCTAAATGGGGCTTAATAGGTTTAATATGATGACCTTTATCAAACGTAAAATAAATGCCTATTCTACAGGGACTCTCTTAACTATTCTAAAAATCGTGATCTTAGTTCGCTCCGAAAACCACTCTACTGCCTAATTATGCTTTTCAGATGGTTTCTACAGATGGTTGTTCACAAGAACGCAGTTAGGCTTGAGACTCTTGGTTTCCATCATTAAGGATCCGAGTTTATTGATATGGTGAAAGAAGTCTTTCGGATCATTATTATTAATATGGAAAACTCATAAAACTCCTATATTATTGACAACAAAAAAACTTGTAGGCATTGTATTTTTTTAAATTATGCATTATGACTACGTATTCGAAATAGTTCAAGAGTGAAGTTAAGTTCTTTACCTAAAAATACTCAGGGTTAGATTTTATCTTAGCTTATGGCAACAACTCGTTTAATTAATGTTGCCAAAAATTACTTCGTAGTCTTTGTCTGAGGTTATTTCTTTATTTTCTTGAAGTCGCTGTTCATATTTAGCTTCTAGTTGCGAACGGTAAAAGTTTGAAATTCGCTTACAGTTCGTAGTGTCAACCTTTAGCTCTATTTAATGACCATAACAGAGGTTGTCTACTATTAGATATGTAATGTTATCCGTTCTAAGATGTTGCAGTGCACTTTCTGTATTTTAGGTTTTTTATTTTTAAGTTTATATTCAAGATAATCAGCTTCAGTCTGTTGTAGAGTTAGGGCTTCTATAAAAGTTAATATATCTATAATAAAAGGATTTATTAATATGGTGAAGTTAAGTCCTTGTTGCTAGATCGTTTTTTCGACGTCATCATTCTTTGATATGTAGAATCTAACTTGGTATTACGGATATATGAGATTGAGTTTCATCTTGTAGGGTTTAGTGTAGTGACTGTGGCATTTAGGTCTCCACTCAATTTCTAGCAAATACTATTAATGTTGCAAAAAAATGGTTCTCAATCGTCCTTTTTATTTTCACGAAATTGCTGTTGATATTTGGCACTAGAAAATTAAAGAAAAGCAATACTACCAATACAATAAATATTGATTAAATAGTTTTAATTTTTCTGACTTACATACTTAAAAAAAATTGCAATTGTAACAAAACAAAAAACATAAGACAAGATTTATAAGATTTATTTTGCTAAAATATTTATAATCTAACAGAGTTCTTCTGTAGATGGTAAACTTCTTTTATAGAACCTAAGGGTATTTTATCTAAAAGTTGCCATACCATCTGGTACGCATCAAGAATCAAACTTATTGAAACCTGTTTTATTATGCTCTTTATATTTAAAAGAATTGTAAAGCTAATTTATAATTAAAAAGTAAGTTTAAATATTATAACAATATAGGAAACACCGTAAAGCCAGCCGATTCTCCGTCATTCCAAAATTACAGTGTGAGTGGCATGCCGCACGACGTCTCGAAGGTTAGCGAGAATCTTCCGTAACACCATCTGCCGAGTATATGAGGAGCGGCATCGTCGATGGAAGTTAGTTGTCAGTTGAGTGTTTCCAAGTTCGGAAAATTGGCACGATTTAAACAGTTATAGTATATATAAAGTAAATAATATATCTCTAGCAATAGTGAGTGATCGTATTTTTGTAGTGAAGTGTGTAAATAAATTACTTGACTGTTTTTATTTGTTTAAATTACATCTAACGAACTGTAATATACTAATATTATTAAAAATATACGACAAAATTTTATATGTTTATATCATTGTAAATATTTTTGTAATATAGAAATATTATTCAGTTTAAGCAAATATCTATACAATATTTGTATACACGTATATGCTTTTTAATCTTAGACTTAATAGCAATAGTATATAGTTCTGAGATCATCAGAAGCCCGAAGGAATGCATGATTGAAGAGGGACAAGGAAAAAATTAAAACCGAAGAATACTGATTGGCCTTCAGCTTCACAATCTGCCTTCAGTCAGATATATCAGAAAAGAGCGAAGATAATTGGAATTCCGTCAATGTTATAGGCATACCTATAATTTGTAAAAGAATATTATAGTTGTACACTTCCAAAACAGGAATAAAATGCATAATTGTAATATAAATAAATAGAGTAAATAGTTAATGGGGAAGATGTTTTCTTAAAGAAATTTAAAGATACTTGGAAAAACTACTGACTTTATACTTAAATTTTCTTAAATTCCATGCACCCCGGAAAAATTATCAAAAACATGTTGAGCCTAATTATTCCAACATTTCTACACAAAAAAAAAAGAAAATTATTCTTCATCAATTCAATCTTCGCACCATTTTTGGCGTTCTTTGTTAAATCTCAGCAGCAAGTGCAACACATAAAAAGCCCAATTCATACAGTCATCCTCCGCGTGATTTATTCGGACGATTTCTCGCAAAAAAAGCCAGTTGAAAAAATAAAACATATGGCGCTGCCTCGCGAGAACCGCAAAAGCAAATAAACCGAAGGCGCTGGTGCTTATTTCTTTTTAGTCGGTACTTATCATTTCGTACATTATACAAAAAGGCGACGTACGACCTTAATCCTTTTTAGCGAATATTAAATATTTACGGGACGGACCACTTTTATTCTGTTGACAGAACAGTAAAAATAAGAATATAAAGCTTTGATGTATAATACGTGTTACATCCCTAGAGTAGTAGAATTACTGTACATGATCTTATTCTTCAAAATACATCTGCAATAGCAGTGTTTAAAATACACCTAAGCAACCAGTGGATACAAAGCTGATCTTGGCACTGTCTGGAATATTATGAGTTTTTATGCAGTAAGATTTACGAATAACCCCATTAAAACTGGCTTAGCATTTTTACAGTTTCTATTCAACGAAGTATAATAAAAATGTCACTAAATCTAAGTTATTAAGAACTATGGGAAACAAAACTGCCTAAGGAAGATGATTAAAGCAAACCTAGCTCTATACTGAATGAGTTATAAATAGTAATATACGATTTAATTCCGGCTTATAAAGTTGCATTATTAAATCGTTAGTTCCATATACATTCATTTTAATATTTATTAAGTTAGTAAGGATATATTATCTGTATATCTAATAAACTATATTGCAAAGACGATATACGTATATGTTGATAATGCTGTCTCTTTAAAAGTCTTGCAATTAACTTTTAAGGAATTATCTTCTTATCATTTTTGTTTTAAAAATTTCTTTAATGATTGTTTATAAAAAAAAGTCACTCTGTAATAAAGTAAAATAAAAGCCAAAACTTCCATTTACAAACGAAATCGCTCGAATCAATATATAAATAATTCGCATAACTTAAATGGATATAATTCACATTCCATTTATAACGTGGTTGTAACAATGCGTTCGAGTGGAAACCCTTAAAGGTGAGTTTGCAGTTCATAAAATGTTAATTTTTATAATGGTATAAGCCAGATATTTTTTCTTTCTCAGGTTTACCTGGTTCAAGCCTTAAAGATCACATTATTTTAATTGAAAACTTTGTTGATGGAAAAAATTATTCATGAATTGAAAAACATAAGCGATGAGCATCATAGCTTCTCCAGCAAACACCAAGTCCAAATAAATTCTTGTCAAATCCACTTAATGACAAGAAAATCATAGACATTCTCTATAATCTTAGAACGGACATTCAATAATATGTCAAAAAACTGATTTATTAACAGTCTTAAACAAAGGCCAATGCGAACCACTTTCTGCAACTGAATTAAGGCTAGTTTAGTAAAATGATATCGTTGGACATATCGGCTTAAATCTAAGTTAAAACACAATGAAAGCAGATGTGGTGCGAGGTTACCCCCAAAAGCTGGTTTGTTGCCATTATACCAGGTAGTCCGTAGTCGATAAAAAATAGTAAAATCTACGTTTATGACTACGCAGACCATCTGGTTATAGCAATCAGAGACAATCACACAAAACTGTTAAAAGACTAAAATTTTTAATCGAAATACCTTGGAGTCATATTCGACTAATAAGTTATGAGGGGATCACATATCAATAAAGCTATTCTAAAGGCAAAATTTATCTATATAATAAAAACCAAGAGCTAAGTCTAAAAATTAACTTGGAACCATACCGAATAGTAGTAAGGCCTATGTTGACATACCAAATTCAAAAATGCAAATGTAAAGGAAGATTATATAAACTACATCAATCAGAATTTCAAAGGCTAGCAAGTCTTTGCATGATTAAAGACGTGGGAATTCTGACAGCAATAGAGGTGCTCCTAGATTTAGCGCCAATTCATCTTTATACAAACAGAATAAGCAACTAGCCAATATAGGCTCGAATAACTTCATTTTATAGAAAGACAAGAAAATGCTGAGCCCTGAAAACAAAAAGAAGATTCAGGAGAAATCTGTAGCTTAAGTAGCAGGTCGTAAAGGCCACTAAGAAAACGAAGAAGTGGCTAGATAAACCAAAGCTAGAGAGCTGGGAATTTTTTTTAAAAACTAGATTAAAAGACAACTGACAAATCTGTAACAATCAATCTGATGTGACATTACCTGATTCTTTATAAATGACAAAACTGAAACTCTTTAATACAGAGAGAGAGAGGCGCAAATACATTTTTATGGCACATTGACCTTTTTTAGATGATCATTGGTTACTATAAAACATACAATTTATAAAATATTTATGTAATGTGAAGGACAGCAAACACCATTAATATTGCATCAATTAAAATGAGTACAAAAATGCTAGAAGTTTTAAACCATCGACACTCAAGAATATTTTTAAATTATCTGCAAACAGCGAGTTACACGAAATCTAAATTGGTGTGGTACTTTAGTACTTAGTGCATTTTGATTACATGTTTCTTATTAGGAAAAAGAAAATATGAAATTTTACTTGACAATCATTTACGTTTTTTTTACGGATACAATAACTTGTCAATTTTTATGATTTTGATATCAAAAATCTACTAGACACAGAACTGCTTAAAATATTACAAATTATTAAGCTAACCACGACAGAAAAAAAAATTGCTAGTGTTATCATATTTTTTGTCTTTCTTAGATATCCTCCTCAGTAATTTACTAGTCTTTAAAAAAAATTACCTACAATACTAAAAACAAACCAGGAATTCGTTTTTGTTTTTATCTAATCAATATAAATAGTAAAAAAAATATATATGTGATAAATTGTTTTAACATTTAATAAACCAGTTAATATTGCAAACCCTGTAATGCTGTAATATTTAAATTGATGTAATAAACTTTTTTTTTACTAAATAAAAAAATTTAACAAATGCATTTCGAAGTACACTATAAAGCGAGATTAAACTAATTAACACATTTCACATGCATATATCCATTACGTTAAACCAATCTTGGCCAAAAACAAGGGTCGTTAAGAATTCGATTCTCATTAGTCATTGCTGCCATGCCAAATTTATATCTTGATGATGTTATATACCCAATGCTGATTGTTGATTCATCTGCCGCGATATGCACTAAGCAATTGCATATGGATATTTTTGTTCGATTGACGTGTATAAATTACGTTCATCAGGTGCTGAGAGAACCGTTACAGTACCAAATGTCTACATTAATATACTTTGTATGGTACCGACTGAAATTGATATAATGGAAACCCATTAGTAGCACTAGATGGAATAACTAATTTGTTTTTTGGCCAGATGTAAGTCATATTATTAAGTTTTATTTAAAATTCTGTTTGGGGCTATACCAAGTAGGTTCTTTATCTAATATCTATTTGTACCGGGAATTGCTTTGACAATATCTGTAGTAAAAAAGTGTGGCTCTTGCTATTTCCATCTCTGAAACAACTGTCTGTTCAATCATTAAACCTAGGTTCTAATGGTAAACCGTTCTTCCTCTAAAAAAACTTTATTTTATATTAAATTCATATACCTAATTCAAATATTCAATTGCCTATAAATAATAGTTTATCTAATGTTGAAAAAATTTGAATATAAAAAATTCATCATCTATTCGAGGTGGTCATAAATGGTTATGGCAAGTGGTTCATTTAAAGCAGCGCTAAGCTAGGTGTTATTAGCTAGGTTCTATTTGTTCTATTGTTATTAGCTAGGTGCGCCCTAAAAATACATTGTTAAGACAGCTTCACTGAACCCCGCACAGCACCACTTTCAGTGGATGGCTTGTTTTAAGTTAGGAGCTCATACTGCGGCACCTTTAAACAATCTTCTTGGGCTACCAGAATTCCCAGTCTGGAATGAAAGAATGGTCATGGCGGCTCATAAGAGGATGAGGTATAGCGAGATCATGGCGCAATGTTTACTTGTTAGCTAAACGGTTTCCAGGCCTCGTACACAAGATAGGTCATGGATGGAAAGCACCAACTCAGCCGGAACCGGAGGCTCGAAATGAACATTTCCGTTGAGGAAAAGTTCATTTCCCCGTAAGGGGAATCCTTTCCGCTAGGGAAACAAATCACAATTTTTTCAAGCGGAGCTGTTGCTTTGTTGAAGTAGCAAATAAACAAAAAGCATTGGAAGGTAATGTGCGGATTCATATCTACTCTGATAGTCAAGAATCATCCCGACAGCCGCTATGGAAGTACTACTTGGACTGATTCTCTGCACGTCATAAATCGGCAAACAAGGTCCGAATGAAATAAACTGTACTGGTTGAAAAAATGTGCAATTACAGCACACTTGGTATGCCATCAGATCTAATGCCCAGAAAAACTCTAAACATAAGTGCATACTCGGTCAACATACCAGACCGAGCGGACTGGGATCAGAAACGGATGGTACCAAAGAAAGCGGACATATATTCAGACGGCTCCAAAACCAATTTTTGAGTAGGAGCTGGAATATTTTGCACTAATCCAAGGACAGAAACATCTATCTGCCTTTGGAAACACTCATCAATTTTCAGGCGGAAGTGCATACCATTGAAATCTGAGCAAGAATGCTTTACCAAATGCAAGTTAAACAGAACCATCAAAATTTATAGTGACAGTCAGACGACTTTAAAAGCGCTGCAATCCCCTACCTGCACATCTAGAACAATACTGAGCTACAAAAATGAGCTCATACTGCTTGAGGAAGGGAACAAAATTACCCTAACATGTATTTCGGGATATGCTAGATTTACAGAAAATAAGGCTGACAAGCTAGCCAAAAAAGTAGCAAAATCCAACCTGATAGGTCTAGAACCAGCATTGCCTACAATACACACAATCTCAAACCTGGTGCACAACAAAGCAAATCATTACTGGGAGGGATTACCAAGACACAACCATGCGAAGGCTTTCATAACCGGACGTAACAAGAAAGTTAACACATACCATAAGGGAACTTAACAGGAGGCACCTAAAAGCCTTAATAGGAATGTATACCGGCCACTGCAGACTGCACCGCTACATTTAAAGGATTGGTTTTTGGAAATCGTCAAATGCAGACTATGCATGCAGGAAGACGAAGCTGCAGCGCACATCCTATGCAGATGTTCGGTACTAGAGAGAATCAGGCAGGCCATCTTCGGCAATGCCTTACCTAAAATGGGAAACATTAAGAATACTTTTCCCAGTCAAATTATTGAACTCTTAAAGAGCGACACGAGCTGCCCCACTCACAACAAACCTAATTTAACCTAACCTGATATGCTAACCCAGAAGTGCAGAGACGCATTGGAAAGATTCGCAGCACACAAGGAAGTGAGATTAAGGTTGATTCCAGGATACCAGGAAATCGACCGGTCAATATACCAGGAATCATGACGGCTCTAAAGTAAGGTGACTGCTAACAAAGAGAGGACAGGGGATCAAAGACTTAGTGGAAATCCTAACTGGGCATAACAGGCATCTACACTTTCTACATCTTCTTGGTATAACAGAAAGTTCGCTTTGTCCGAATTGCGTATACCACATGTTAAGAATTTGCCATGGATGGAGTTTCTTCAAAAGGAAAAAATTTAGAGCAACGGCACTCCAACGAAAAAATCTTAAAGATTTGACTTTAAGATTTTTTGATTTGTCGGGACAACATGCAATGCAAGCCTTTATTTAGAGGATGGGCCGACAGTAAATACCACGCTTTGGGAGTGGAGAAGTAAGGGTAGGTTATTCTGGGGTTGGCAGAAAGGGACTTTTAGGCCTACTTGCCGAGCTCTAGCTTCCTGACCCGTACTACTACTACTAGACTACTAACCAATACAAGGTACATATTGAACATAGCATAGGACAGTGCAACACAACCGATACATAGCAGAAAAACACGACTTCTAAGCTCTGTCTCTGCGACCAGCGTATATTACAAGCATATTAAACATAAAATCTTTCTTGAGCGTAATAGCTATTTGTCTTTTTTGGCTATATATTCAATATGCAACTATTGTGTCATATAAAAATTATAATTAAAATTGACGTTATTTTTGTAGAATTAATTTTTGTCTACAGAATAAAGACATTAGTAAAATCACATTTGAAATCACAATGAGAATCACATTTGCAAACGAGAAATATGATCTTGGTTTATTTTAAAAAAACAAAAAGAGTGTTTTAATGCCAGTACGCAATTGAAAACAAAAATAAATGGAGAATTTAAGCTTGTAAGTGACCCTAAAATTAAATAAATATTTCGTATCAGTTTTAAGAAATCCATGCCGTAATTAAATTAATTGTATCATAAAATACATTAAACTGTTCTCACTCCACAACTTACAGATGCTAGGTGGAGTACTCTGTTACTATTTTGCACAGGAATATCCTCTACTAGGTCCAATATGTGATTTTTTATTTTATTAGGTCTGTTACAATATCCTCCAATACCCTAGGACCTTGACTTTGCTGGGTTGTGGTCTAATTCGAATCGAACCTGATATACTCATATACCTCACTGCAAGACTGGGGGGTGGATGCCCCCATCGTAAAGTAGACAGGATCAATGCTCAAGCACCGCTCCATCACAGCAGAAATAAATGGAGCGACAGCAACAGTAACCACAGTAAAAGGATGTCCCCAAGGAGGGGTTCTGTCACCTCTACTGTGGACCTTAGTAGTAAACAAAATTCTTAACATATTAAGTAGATCCGGATTCACAGTTCTAGGCTACGCAGATCACCTGGTAGTAATAGTTAGGGGCAAGCACGAGGGCGTTATATCGAATCGAATGCAAAGTGCCCTAAATACTATACAAAACTGGGGCGAAACTGAAGGATTATCTTTAAATCCTAGAAAAACAATTTTAGTGCCGTTTACCAGAAGAAGGAAGCTAGAACTCAGAGCACCTATATTAAACGGAACTCAGCTAACATTTTCTAACGAGGTGAAATACCTGAGGGTTACCTTGGACCACAAACTAACTTGGAACAATCATCTAGACAAGACCATTTCCAAAACCATAGTGGCAATCTGGACATGCCGCAAACTCGTTGGCAAGACATGGGGGCTAAAACCGAAAATGGTATACTGGATCTACCAAACAGACATTAAGCCTATCATCACATACGCTTCGCTGGTATGGTGGCCGAAGACAAACAAACAACCGCACGGACCAAATTAAACAAAGTCCAAAGGCTGATATGTCTAGGAATAACCGGGGCAATATCTACTTGTCCTACCACAGCCTTAGAGACACTGCTAAACATGCCTCCACTTCACATAAGCGTGAAAAAAGAGGCAATTAACAGTGCTCACAGGCTTTTCCAAGCCGGCAAATTCAAGCCTGGGGATTTAAGTGGTCACCTGCGCATCCTCGAAGAAATTAAACTGGAAAATGCCAGCAAACCAAGTGACCACATAACGGCCATGCTGGATATAGAAATTCCATTCGAAGTGATCATAGATGATCGCCAATCATGGGAGAAAAAAGAAGTACCAAAAGCCGACAATGCATCGCTATGGTACACAGACGGTTCCAAGCTAACAGAAGGAGCAGGACTGGGCGTGTCAGGCCCTAACATTAAGATCTCAAAGTCACTGGGCAAATACCCTAACATCTTTCAAGCTGAAGTGCTTGCCATAGACATATGTGCAGAAGAGTGCATTAACCAAAGCCTCCAAAGAAAACACATATTTATACTATTAGACAGCCAAGCTGCTCTAAAGGCCCTGAAAGCTTTTAAATGTAATTCAAAGCTAGTCTGGGAGTGCAAACAAACCCTAAAGCGCCTTACAACAAAGAATCAAGTAACACTAATGTGGCTACCTGACCACCGGGGTATAGAAGAGCACCAGGACTAAGACAGGCAAAAAAGTTTATAACCACTTCTAGAAAAAGAGCTGAACAGCTCCTAGACATGAACAGATCAGACATCAGAACAGCAGTCGGACTCCTAACCGGTCATTGCCCAGTGAAATATCACCTAAAGGCAATAGGTATAACAGAGGACGACCAATGTGGATTCTGCAGCAATGCCACAGAAACAGCAGAACACCTGCTCTGTGAATGCCCGACCCAACTCTGCAAGAGACTCAAGTACCTGAAAGGGGTACAACCAACACCTCAAGAAGTGGGACAACTACCTTCCAAAAATATAGATTTGTACGGCAGAAGTCTAAGACTTTTTGAGACAAACTAAGACAAGTAGAGTTATGCACAAAATATCTCACAGGTAGCAGTGCTGAGCGGCGGATCAGCCGAAACGACTCCCTTCTCAATCTACAATCTACCTCACTTCCATAGCAAAGGTCTGTAACGAAATGCATTTAGCACTTCGTTCCGGCCCTCGACTTTCTGATATGTAATTTACCACCAGGATGGTATTGAAGTTGTGGAACGTTAGGAAAGTGGAAGAGGAAGCTCTCCAACTGAACTATTCCAGAAATTTCTGTAACTGGCATACTTTCCATCATTGTGTGTGCAAGTCTAAGGATTAATTCCTATAATTTTGAATAATATTTCTTTGTGAAACGTCTGTGTTATTTTAGTCCTTTGAGTTACATAACGCCTTATTATCAGAATGCCTAAAAACAAGTACTTTACAGTAATAACTAGTCAATTATATCATTGAAAATATTTACAGTGAAGAGTCAGCGTTTCTCAGGAATATTACTCCTGCCTCCTTAAAAGGCAAACATAATGAAGTATAGTGGATATTTCTGGAGTAGGTTTTGACATTTAGTTTAGTTTCGCAATTTGTAGGGATTTGTACGGTGTAAAATTGGTGCAGTGTTATATCTAATAACTACTTGAGTACCTTTGTTAGGTAGGGTCAAGAATTATCCATCAATAACTTGGTCACTAATGGATTGAACTCTTAGAAGCTCAGTATGGTATACAACTTACGAGTGGACGTTTTTACAGCTATTCAGTAGGGCAACTGTCCTGTTCTCGAGGCAGTAAATACTTTTTAGATTTTTGAACATAATTATTGATCTGCAAATTGAATATCGCTTTCTTCTTTTACGAAGTAGAGATATTTTAAAATAATAATGGAAATGGTATGAATAATAAATAGGTCCTATATAATGAAAGATGAACTATTTAATTTTTAATATTGGGACATGTATAGCAAAAAAATATTTAATGATTCGAAAAACTTACTTTTGTTCCAAGAAATTGATAGTATATTCTTTGATAAAGTATAGGCGTCATATATGGTTTTAAAATATTTGATTTCAGCAACGTAACAGAAATTATAGTAATGTACCACATGAAGCTTTGTAAAAGTAATTGCATTTTCGAGATTATGTAAAAAATTAATTAAGTATTAGCAATCTACGTTAATTTAAAAAGTTAAAAGAAATATAAAGATATGTGCTATTTAATACACTTTGCTTATACATATATTGTAACATGTTAATACCCTTTTCTTATTTATCTTGATATTTACAAAATTAAATATTTTTAAATCTTAACTGTTGATAAATCTTTTGGACAACGAAATTTGCATATTTATTAACTATTGCATTGTTATATTTTGCATTGCCTGCATGAATTGTGGCTTCTTTTAGTTCCACAATTGACAATCAGTAGGTTCAAGGTTTAATAATTTATGTTGTATGATATTTATAAAATATTCCGTTTTTAATATCAAATTATTAGTAAGACTTTTATGATGAAGTTTATGATGTTTGAAGAATTTTCTTGTTTATTTTGAGTTTTTAATTTAATAATATGTGTTTGTACATTATAGAGTTGTTACCTTAGAGTCGTGTCAAGGTAATAAAGAAAAGTAATTTTAGTATAGATTATTTCAGAAGGTCCTAGTGAAGTAAGTGCATTAGTAAGTTTATTGAAAGCAGTGCTGTGCTGGGTGTTAGGTTGCAGTAATTATTGTCCTTTTTTAGGTATAAATTCAACTATATTGTTATACAAAGAATATAATTAAAATCTATATAATTGTTAGAATAAATTTTGTCTACAGAATAAAAACTATTAAGATTCAGAATCAGATTTGTAAATCAAGAATGTTATTTTGCATTTGATTAAAAAAAAAGACGAAGAAAGTGTTTAAATGAAAGTACGCATTTAAACAAAACAAAATCGAATGGAGAATTTAATTTTTTTGTGTGAGCTTTCAATTAAATAATATTTTTGTATAGCTAGCATCTATTACAAGAAATCCACGGGAAATTAAAGAATAAAATTCAAGGGCTACAATATACGCCAACCTATTAATACTGAAATGAAATTAGTAGTTTGCTTTAAAAGATTTTTTTTTAAAGAATTATATCATAAAATACTTTAAACTGTATTCATTCTAAAACTGACAGAGGCCAAATAGAGTACTTTGCTACTATGTTGCGTAGGGAATTCTTCTACTATTAGATATTTTAATTAATTGAGTTTGTTACAATATCCTCTAATATTCTAGACTTTGCTATACTGTGGTCCAATTTAAGTAGATCCAATCTAATATATACCTTACTTCCATAGTATAGGCTTATCACGAAATACACTTAGTTTTATAGAAGTTAGAGACACTTTAGGTCATCATAATAATAAGAAAAGCAAAGTTCGTTTTGATTTTACCTTAGAGTTAATCAAGTTCATTAGGAATATTATAGTTTACTTGCTTTGCTTACTTCCTAGAAAGCCCATAGTCCCTAAGCCCTTCCCAGATATTTTGAAATATCCTAATGCAATGCTCATCTTTAATAAGGTTGATAAAAAAGATATCTATAACTATATCCATATACCTCTTCTCCCTATATTTGCAGAGATCTTGGAAAGGTTTATTGCTGCGAGGTTTTCGAGACTAATAATTTCTTCTTTTTAGTACAGGTACAGTTGGCTTTTACAAAAATGAAGGCATTTCTGGGAGAATTTTAAATTTGCTTGCATGCATAGATTAAAAAAGCACTTAAAAAACACTTTGATACTACTAGCTTTTAGCTTTTGTTTTCTGAGAAAACTAACGAGATGTACCTTTGATATACCTAGTGTAACTTTTTAGAGTTATCTCACTGGCACAGGATGCTTTTGGGTAGTGCAATCCTCTCGAAGTGTTCTGTTCGAATCCTCTCAATCGCTGAGTTGGGATGTGATTTTTTTTACTTTGGAAGATTATGCATCTCATTTAGTTTTCAGGTAGTCACATTTTGTCCTACTTAATTTAGTCTTGTCTTATGACATTTTAGCATGGACATTTTAGTATGCCCGTATTGGTGCAAAGACTATCTTTGGCCATCAAAGAATAAGTGTTCATGTGGTGGCTAGTCTATCCTATAGAGAAGATTCCTCATAATGCTTTAAGGACTTAAAAGCTATGATTATACGTTTTCTATTTATTTGCAAAAATCATTTCTATATAAAAATCATTACCTTTATCTATATCATTATCATTTATCTTATTTAACATGAAGACTGAATTTTTAAATATGTTTAGTAATTGAAATTTTATTGTCGATCTTAACTATTTTTTTTAATTTGTAGCCTAGTCTGGTGCGTGCATTATAAGATGTTGATTTTTTTATACTAATATAATTTTTTAGCATATGCAACATTTAGTTCCTGACTGATAATTATTTTATATATTGACATTAAACATTGATTGATTAATTGAAATGAAATTGAAAATTATAAAACGTTTCAGGAAATCACAGGATCAATGGCAAACAAATGGATCAGAAAGAAAGGCAATGGTTCGGAGCCACACTCTCAACCTCAAGAAGTCCAGTTGGTGGTCCAATAGCTGTAAGTCCAATAATCTTTAAATGTAACATCAAGTCTCTTAATGCAAATACTCAAGATAAGTTGTTCAAGAGGATTTATCTTGACATGATTGCAATCATTTAATCAATTAGTTAATGATTTACTTCTAAGATCCTATCGTTGTCAATACCCCAAGCATTTTCAATAAACAACATCAATGATAGTGATTATCTAATTTATTTCTAACGGTCGTCGGCTTGTTAGATCGCCTGATCATCAACTCAACCGAGGATTTTCTAATTTTCGTCAATAAAATTGTCGAATGTGACCTTGCTTGACTCGCCAACCGGTGGTATACGATTTTAACGTTCGTAATAAAATAGGCAGTGACATATTTTCTACAGTGCATCTTAATAAACGCCATTAAATCCGAGGCTTTACGCAATAATACTTATGTAAATGCATCGATATAATTACATTAACTTGCACTAGCAACAAAAATAATTAATCTCACTGTAACGGAAGTCGATGTTACCAGATTATTAATCGGTTTAAAGGAAACAGCGTTTAGTAAAAATTTAAGTTAATAAATAGACACTTTTTAACATTATAACAGATGAAATTTATAAATTATCATGGTGGATATTTTATTATATGAAGCCTCGTAAAGAAGCCTTAAGTGAAGTCAACCAATCAATTAAATGATATCTAAGAGAAGAAACATTAAGTGCCATTAAATAAATTTACAAAGATTCATTGGACAATTTCAAATGTGGATAAATATTCAGTACCTTCTGGCTTTTCACTTAATTGCATATGAATTTCTCGACAACTTGGTTGATAATAGTGGATGAAAAAAGAAGCAATAATTTGTGGAGCTGAGAGATTCAGTATGCAGATTTATAATTTAATATGATATCTGCTGCAAAGATAAAAATATATTTCTGCAATTCTGTTTTCTTTTTATATTAAACCTGCACATTTTTTCCAGTTCCACACTTTTTAAAAAGATTAGTTAAGTTGTTCATGATCATACTTTACTTGTTTGATTTAGCATAATAGCAACCATTTTATCGCCTAATTAAAAATGTATTTCAAACATTTTATCGTTTTCATTTCCCCAAGCAATAAACAATGTTATAATAATAATAATAGTTTATTTTATTAAGCATTGCGCAATTATTAAAATAAGCATTAAATTTAGAAAATGCTAACTAATATGCTCAATGATAAACTGAATTTAAATGATTAAGGGTACCTTTCAATGTTTAGGTTCAATTATTCTTAAATACACTAATATACCAGCTTAGGTTTTATCTATCGACCACTAAGCTCATATTTTTTTGAAATCCTAAAAAACTTTTTTTATTGAAATTAAATTTTATTTTAATTAATAATAGTGATTATTAAGAATAATAAGTAAAAATAAGCCAGAATCAATTGGATAGATAGCAAGTGATATTGCAGTATTACTACAAGAATTTTTTTAAAGCAAAAATGCTTTGCAAAATTCTTATTTACTTTTAAAGATCATTAGAAATAAGTAAATATATCAAGTATTATTTTATCTAATGTTTTTAGATAGAAGTAATGTTAAAACTGATCCTTTCTTCATGTTTTCGTTATTTCCCTATTTTCTCCATTATACTAGAAAACACGTCATATACAGGGTGAGTTTTTTAAAGTGTTACAATGCGATATGTCAAAAACGGCTGCAAATTTTTTTTTGACATTTTGGTGACATTTCAAGTATACCGGGGGGCACTTTTTGTGATATTTTTGACATTTGTCCCTTCACCCCCCTAAGAGAGGGGGGAAGGTCACTTCCTTGTTTTAAATGGAATGACGTGTTTTTTATTCTTAAATACGAATCTACATAAAATATGAAGTCTGTTTACAAAAAATTTTTAAAATTGCTCTGCTGGTTACGGAATTATGATCAAAAATGTTTTGATTAAATTTAAAAATAATTCGAATATTCTACTACAATAAAAACAAATTATTTCCTACTTTTTAACTATTTATCGTCTATGTATTATGCCTAAGGAGCTGTTCGAAGTGACCGCCTTAGACTTCCAAACACTTTCTTATCCTTTCTTGACATGACTTTCGTACCCGCTGTAACATTGCTGGTGTCACTAATGAACAAGCAAAACGAATCCTGTTCTTCATGTCCTCTGGAGTTGTAGGTGCACTAGCCATTACTTTGTCTTTTATAAATCCCCATAAAAAAAAGTCAAGGGGGGTCAAATCTGGCGAACGAGCAGGCCAGTTAACAGGACCACCTCGACCAATTCACCTGTTTTCAAAAATCTCATTTATATAAGTACGGGCCTGTATGGCATAATGGGGTGGAGCTCCGTCCTGCTGAAACCGTACGATTTAAATTTTGGTTTAGTAGACGAGGTAACTGATTTCTTAAAAAATCTGTGTAGACCTGTCCATTTAAATGACCTTGGAAAAAATACGGACCAATAACTCTATCCTCGAAAATACCACACCATACGTTCACAGACCAGGGATGTTGATTTGGTACAGTTCTCATCCAGTGAGGATTATTTGCTGCCCAATAATGCATGTTGTGCCTGTTTACCTTTTAGAAAAACAAACAACCAAAACTTGAATATGTTCTAATTTAAATAAGTTAAATCTTACCTGCCCGCAATTATTAAAAGAAGCCTCATCAGAAAAAATAACGTTTCTCAAAAAATGGTTATTTTCACGCATTTTTGTTGAAATCCAAGTGCAAAAATTAATGCGATTCTCAAAATCATGTCCGTAAAGCTCTTGATGAAGTGTAATGTGGTAAGGATGAAACTTGTACTGGTGCAGAATTGTTATAATTGATGATTGACTAATTCCAGCATCTAAAGCAAGCCGCCTGGTACTGATTTGAGAAACAATAGCTACTAATCCTAATACAGCAACTGCCTTATTTTCATCTGTTTGCGTTTTAATCCGATTTCGTCGTTTACTTTTTAGACTACCAGTCATACGACTTCTGGTCTCCAGTCTCTTAAAGACCATATGAGATTTTGGAATATCCGGAAACCTCTCGGCCCACACTACTGCAGCCTCCCTATAATTTTTTCTGCACTCCCCCAAAATTAACAACATATCTACTTCTACACTGAAATTCGCTTCCATTTTTTTCTTTTTAAACACAATTTACTTGTTAATAACACGTCAAAATTTTTATGTGACACTGCTTGTTATGTTGCCATGGAAATCCTACTGTTACTAGGATTTTCATTTTCATCCATACTAGTAAAATAAACAGTAGGATTTCCATGGCAACCGGCTGTTATTATGGTAAAATATTCGAATTATTTTTAAATTTAATCAAAACATTTTTGATTATAATTCCGTAACCAGCAGAGCAATTTTAAAAATTTTTTGTAAACAGACTTCATATTTTATGTAGATTCGTATTTAAGAATAAAAAACACGTCATTCCATTTAAAATAAGGAAGTGACCCTCCCCCCCTCTTAGGGGGGTGAAGGGACAAATGTCAAAAATATTACAAAAAGTGCCCCCCGGTATACTTGAAATGTCACCAAATTGTCAAAAAAAATTTGCAGCCGTTTTTGACATATCGCATTGTAACACTTTAAAAAACTCACCCTGTATATTAGTAGAGCTTTTCTAGTAATAATAATATAATATATAATGCTTACTATCATGATAATGCAAAAGTTTTGTTACTTTTATTGTATTTTAATAAAAACATTTCTTTCTTTATTCTATGAAGTAAGTCAGAATCTTTGCTTAATAATTAATTTTCTTCAAGTTCCTTTATGCTTAATAAGCTTCTTATGGCTCAGGACTATTTTGCAATAATTAAAGTATTTGTGTTCTAGCCAGCTCTTCTAAATCTAGAAGTTTAGTTGGGTAAGCGTTATAGAGTAGCAAAATTTATAGGGAATATCCTTCTTTACTATTTTTTTTTCTATTGCATCAGAAAATGTACATAACTATTTTAAGATACGAGGGCGGGTCAATAAGTCCGTGACTTTTTGGATAAAAGACAGGCTTTTATATAAAAAGTTATTTTATTTTTCAACATAGGCTCCACACTTAGTTCTACACACTTAGTCCAACGTTTCTCCAATTTTTTTATCCCTTCGGAAAAATTTGATTTGTCGAGGTTATCAAAATATGCATTTGTTTAAGAGATGATTTCGTCGTTGGAGTCAAATCTCTTTTCGCCGAGCCATTTCTCTAAGTTTAGGAATAGGAAATAGTCACTGGGGGCTAAATCTGGAGAATAGGGCGGATGAGGAAGTATTTCGTAACCTAATTCATGGATTTTTGCCATGGAAACTGCACATGTGTGGACCCTTGCATTGTCCTGGTGGAAAAGAACTTTTTTTTTGGCCAAATGTGGTCTTTTTTTTCAGTTCCTCATTGAATCTATCCAATAAGTTGGTATAATATTCTCCATTGATCGTTTTCCCCTTTTGAAGATAGTCAATGTGGATTATACCACGTGTATCCCAAAAAACGGTCGGCATGACTTTATTGGCTAACAAACCCACCTTTGCCTTCTTGGGCGCCGATTCACCCCGAGAAATCCACTGTTTTGACTGCTGTTTGGTCTCCGGCGTGTTGTGGTGGATCCACGTTTCGTCCACGGTGACGAACGACGCAAAAATTCGTCCATATTGCGGTTGAATAACGCCAAACACTCCTCGAAGATTGTCACACGGTTGCGTTTGTGGTCGATTGTGAGCAAACGCGGCACCCATCTTGCGGAAAGCTTTCTCATACCCAAATGATCATTCAAAATTGAAACTACTGAACTATGTGAGATCTCTATGGCTTCCACAATCTCTCTCACTTTTAATCTCCGATCGGCTAAAACCATATCGTGAATTTTTTCGATTGTTTTGGATGTAGAGACCTCGACTGAGCATCGAGAACGTTCGGCATCTTCCGTGCTTGTACGGCCACATCAAAATTTAGTAAACCACTTTTTTACCATGGAAATGGATGGTGCAGAGTCCCCATAATATCTACCAAGCTTAGTCTTGGTTTGAGTGATGGTATTTTTCCGTAAAAAATAATGCTTAATGAGCACACGAAAGTCACTTTTTTCCATTTTCTTCTTAAAACGAGTGGTAGTCTGCTATCAACAGCTGTCGAACACAAACTAAATGACGCAGCTTATTCAAATTTTGACAGGTGTCAACTGACAGTTCTCTGTTAACAGGAGCAGAGTTGCCATTTCCATTAAAGGGCGAGAGATTCAAAAAGTCACGGACTTATTGACCCGCCCTCGTATTTCTAAGAATATTTTATGTTTGCCTACGAGAGTTCCTGTGATCAATATGAATGACCAATCATATCTTTGTCTCATTGCATTTCATCAGATTTAGATATAACTTTTAAGAGAAAAATATACAATTCCAGGCATTATGATATTCTAGAGAACTTTTATATCACTTCTCTATCTAGGATTTTTGTTTATGCTTTATTTAGGCCACATTTTTTTCTTATTATATGTTTGCGCATTTTTTTGTGGAATGACATGGAATTTGGAGGGATGGGGCGGTGGGGCGGTTTGGCACGGGTTGGGGTGGCGAAGGGTTGACGTATACAATGGGGGATAGTTTTGAAATCCTGCAGGATCGGCAATCTAAGGCCAATTTCAGTGTTCTCTTCGAAAATCTTCGCTCCATAAAAACCGGTTTGGATGAATTTCTAAATTATGCCAGTGAATATGACTTTGATATTTTGGGAGTTACAGAGACTTGGCCTACACCAGATGATGATAGCTTGATTTATAACATACCTAATTATAATTTTATAAGGAAAGATCGGACTGGGCGGGGTGGCGGGGTTGGTATTTATGCAAAGAAAGTCATTAAGTTCTCTTTAGTAACATTTCCCCATATAACTGATGAGTTTGAGTATTTAAGTATAAGATTTATTGCAAATAAAAAAAAATATTTTATTAGCAAATATGTATAGGCCACCCTCTTCTAGCATGCCTACATTTCTTGAACTTGTTGAAGACATATTTACTATATCTGTTCCATGCTTTGATAGTATAGTTTTTATGGGGGACTTAAATATAGATTTACTGAGACCAACTGCAGCAACTCAAAACTTTAAGTATCTTTTGGAAGTATTCGGCAACTGATTAATAACCCTACTAGAATCAACAATCGGTCCCTTATTGACGTCATTGTAGCTAGCAGTAACATCGAGTGTATTAGCTCTCAATCTACCTGTATATCGGAGTCCATATCTGATCATAATCTAGTTCAAGCGATTTTAAACTTAGCAAAATCTAAATTATGTAAAAAAGTTGTTAGGTCCAGTAGTATTATAGTATTAATATGACTTTATTTTTGGAGGAGGCACAGCAGCTACAGTGTCATAATAGTTATTATATTTCTGACATTAATCAAAAAGTTTCATTACTTACCAATAATATTTCCTATTTAATAAATAAATACGTTCCGTTTAAAACAAGACTATATAAGAATAAACCATTTACGCCGTAGATAACGAATAATATTAAATACCTAATTAAATTAAAAGACAAAGCTCGCAAAAAATATACTCGACAAAAAAAAAACTCTCGTGAATTTGACATATTACAGGCAATTAAAGAATTATACTAAACACGCCATTAATCGCGAAAAAATTACTTTTTTCAGGCAAATGTCTATAGAAAAGAGATGTCTATAGAATAAGAATTTTGGAACGAAGCAAAAAAACTTAATTTTACTAAAAAAAAATTGAACCTATTCCTGAAAATCTCAATTTACCCGAGGACTTAAATATTTTTTTTCGAACACCGTGGGCCTTACTAGTTCAACATGATTAGAAAAACTTAACTTTTATAATTCAAATACATTTAGTCACTTTGAGACGGAATTTAATATAAGTCTTATAACTGAAAATAAAACTGTCGATATTATAAATAAAATAGGGTCAAATGCAATAGATGGTGATGGAATTTCCACCAGAGATCTTAAACTATGTTTTCCTTTTTGTCTTAAGTCATTAGTCAATATTTTAAATTCCTGCATCTAAGAAAACCAATTCCCTGATGATTGGAAAAAAGCGATACTCATTCCCTTACCAAAAATACATTGTCCAACAGATTATAAAGACATTAGACCAATAAGTATTCTGCCTGTCATTTCAAAAATCTTAGAACGTCACGTATATAACGAAATAGCTGACTATGTTTATAATTTAAAAATTATTCCTGATTGCCAGTCAGGATTTCGTAAATCTTTTAGTACTATAACAAGTCTTATCAGTATTGTTAATGATATCAGGTTTAAAGAGGATTCAAAGGAAATAACTTGCCTAACTCTTTTAGATCTAAGTAAAGCATTTGATACCATAGATCACCAAATGCTTTTGGCAAAACTGCACTATTATGGTTTTTCGGCAAATGCCATAAATTTTTTTAGCTCTTATCTTAAAGATCGGTTACATTGTGTCCGAACGGTAAATGATGGTGAATTTAAATTTTCAAGGTTTTTGTCATTTAAAAAAGGGGTGTCTCAGGGTTCCATATTAGGCCCCTTACTTTTCTCTTTATATGTTGCGGACATGAATCAGTGCATCGAAAATTCTAAGCTGCACCAATTTGCTGACGACTCCCAAATTTATAATTCTTTTAAATTATCAGACGTTCAGGTGGCACAGAATAAAATTAACGCCGACTTAAATCAGATTGCTTTGTTTGCTGAAAACCATAACCTCAAATTAAATGCTTCAAAGTCATGTGCAATGTTTTTTTTCACAAAATAAAAGTCATCTTCTAGATTGCATGGAAAATTTTAAAATTAATATTAATCGAACAGTTATACCAACCGTTGCGGAAAAACGTAATCTAGGGGTTATATTCGATTCAAATCTCAGCTCTGCCTCCCACATTAAAAACAAAATTAAAACTACTTAAGGTCGTTCAAAAAACTTATATCAATACAAAAATCAGTTACCATCAAACATCAAATATTTGCTTTGCAATTCGCTTGCACTGTCTTTGGTGGATTATGCAGACATTGTGTATGGCGACTCACTAACCGTATCTCTGTCAAGGACGGTGCAAAAACTGCAAAATAGTTGTATGCGTTTTTCCTTTAATATGTATATCGTATAGGGACCACATTACTCCTTATCTAAATTCACATTTTATATTAAATATAAGAAATAGAAGGAAGTGTCATATGTATAATTTAATTTACAAAATAATTAGCCATATTTAAGAGACCTATTTTTTCACCATGATTATATACACAATGTAAGAAATCCAAACTTGATTAGAATTCCATTTCATCGAACATCAGGTTTTGAAAAATCATTCCAGTATGTAGGCATTCATATGTGAAACAAGTTACCGGATTACATTAAAAATAGTTCACCAAAGAAATTTATTGCATATGTTAACGAAATTCTTCTTAATTCTCAACTAACATAGGCATTTTAACGAATTCACACCACCAAATATTTTTTATTAAAAATATAATTTAATAACTTTTATTTAATTGCAACGATATTATTTTTGAGTTCTTACTTTTTAAATCAGCACTGGCCTTGTTGATCTTGCAGGCATAAAAATAATATTTTAAATGGTTCATTTTGGAATATCTATTCATTTTTGCGTCGTGTTGCCCTGGTTTTCCAGCCTCGGCTCGTGTTTTTTGCCGCCCTTCCTCCTCTCTGTCTATTGCACAAATGGTACCTATATTAATGTAATTGATAGTAAATTATTACGCTATATTTTTTTTGTTTTTAGCTTTTATATGTTTTTAGGGTTTAATGACTTATTTTCTAAATAATTATAATTGGGAAAGTCTTTATTCTTCTTTTAGTTGTAATTAGGTTAGTATGTTTTAACGGTCTGAGCAGTACATGCGCGCTAGCTCGTGTATGTGTTATCGATTGTTTTTATAATCGCAGTTCAGTCCGCATTACTCTTAGCATTGTGTAAATTCTTGTAATAAAAAAATGTAATTTTCTATGTACAATGTTTAAGTGGTAATAAAAGTCTTTTGAATTTGAATTTACAATACTATATATTATTTTTACTTCTAAAAATAGCTCTTAATACTTTCTTACTATTTCTATTTATTTTGTGCACTGTCGAGGTCACCAACAGTGTGTCCTGGCATGACCACGTTGCCGAGGTCGCCAGGGCGGCTTCCAAAAAACTCGTAGTGCTTTTCAAAACGAAAAAACTGTATACACCAGATCAGCTGCTAACTCTTTATAAGGCTCAAATACGCCTTTCCCTCGAGTATTGCTCGCATGTCTGGAGCTCTGCACCCAAGCATAGTTTACCTGCTGGATTCTATACAAAAGAGAGCTATTCGTCTTAGCTTTCGTCTGGCAGGCCTGATTCCACCCAGGGCTGTTCCGGCAAGAAGGACGCGTCTAGCAGTTGCGGTTCATTAACATCGAGTCCACCTGCCTACCCCAAGGACGTCGCTGTATCGGGACTCATTCATCTGGAGAACATCTTCTTTGTGGAACGGGCTTCCACCTCACATATTTCCCGACGCATACAACCTATAGCGATTCAAGATAAATGCCCACAAATATCTTCGCGCAAGCACCACTCCAAGAGTGATATAGGACATTCCTCTTGTGCTTATAAAAAAAATAATATGCAATAAGAAACAATATGTAATATAAGAAAGTAAATATGTTATACGTATAACTGTATAACTAAATGCCTTATATAAATATTGTTGTAAGTACCTATTGTTGTCAATATCTATCTCAGTAGTTGCTTTAAATCCCTCTTGAAGCTGTCGACAGAGGAACACTTGTTAAGCTCAATGGGAAGAGTATTGTAATGTTTGGCTGCATTATAGCTGAATGACGTTTCATAGAGAGAAGTTTTATGCTTTGGTATTACAAACCTATTGCAATGGCGAGTATGTCGATTATGCACATCAAAGCCCCTAAAAAGCTTGTTAATAATATATACTGGTTGTTCACTTTTAATTATCTTAAAAACAAGAGTATTTAAATGTAGCTCAAATCTTTTTAAAAGTTTAAGTCATCTTGAGTCATTATATAATTCAGAAACATGGTCAAATTTACGTAGACTATATAAAAATCTTATGCAGCTGTTCTGTAATCTTTGCAGGCTAACTCTATCTTTTAATAAAAAAGCAGGTCAAGAGACAATATCACAGTAAGACAAAAATGATAAAATGAGACAATCACACAGCTTTAATTTAATTTGAGTAGATAAATAAAAATCTTCTATGAATATAAAGTGTTAATTTTATAAAACTTTTTTGGAGAATTAGAGATACATGTTTTTCAAATCTTAGATCTTTGTCAAAATAGACACACAAGTTTTTGCAGGTACGCGAAGGTTTAATTCTGGTAGTACTAATAACAAGATTAAGAGAATTTGATTAAGGTCCTTTGAGAATCTTCCAAATACTAGAAGTTGTGTCATTAGGGTTTAATGTCAAACAGTGTGACAATGACATCCCATATATCACTTTAAGATCATCGTTAATACGTGACTCAGCTATATATACATTTTTGAAGTCAAAACAATAATAAAGCTGGAGATCATCAGCATATTAATGATCATTCATTGGGAAAAATCCGAGGTTAAAATAGAAAACAAAAGAGGACCAAGAATAGTTCCCTAGTGTACGCCCTGCTCAACCAATATAGCCCTTGATGAAATGTCATTAAAACACACTTTGTATTATTTATCGAATAAATAGCTCCTAAGTAAGTTTAAGACACCTTATCCAAAACCAAAGTAGGTACTTAAGTTTTAGGCATAAGAATTCATGACTTATAGTATCAAACGCCCTACTGTAAGCAGCAGACACGTCTGCTTATTTTGATCACAAAATGTCATAATATGATCAGTAACCTTGACAAGAGCCGTAGTACTATGCAGAGATTTAACGCCTGATTGACTAGCAGGTAATATAGCATGCTCAGAAATATAATAGCTGATTTGCTTAGAAATCATATTTTTCAACAACTTAGAAATGGTTGATGAGGTTTAAAATCAGAATCTTCAATGGGATTATTTACTTTCGCAATCGACACAACGTTCGCAATTTTCCACTGTTCTGGAAATTTATGAGTAAAAAGACATTTATTAATGATAAAAGTTATTTGAGGTAAAGTGAGGCAGAAGCAGATCAATATATTTACAACTAAAACCATCAGCGCCAGCAGCAATACTTTAAAAATTTACGGTATATTTGTTGAACTTTTTCATTGCTAAACACTGAGAACTCAAAATTCCCATCCACATTGTCAAATAAGTTTTTTTTTTCAAATCTTCACAACTAGATCATTTAGGAGAGGCTGGAAGAAAGGTACACTGTCTACAAAATAGTTACTAAAACTATCAGGATCTCCTATTTTACTAGGATCACTAAATGGTTTCCAGTTAACATTAATATATTTCAAAGTTTTCCAAAAACCTCTAAGATCAAGCTTTTTTTATTACGAACTGATTGCCAAATTCCTCAGTGGCTTGTAATCATCCCAGTTGACATTGGTCTTATTTTGTCTGTATTTCGAAAACGCCTAACCTCTAAGATACACCTTGAGTTTTATATTAGATGTAATTCAGGGGGAAATGGGTTTAGTTATACTAGTTTCAAGAGGAGCGTGCATATCAAATATGTAGGTAACCCTGTTTGTGAAAAACTGAAGCATGCAATCAATATCCTCAATGGAATAGAATGTATCCCAATCAATACCGCAAATAGGTATCATTAACAAAGTTTTCATAATTAGAAGAAAGAAGAATAAAGAAATTAAATTGTATTTGAGTTTTAAATTCCAGTTATTAGTGTTCAAAAAATTTCACCAATTGTTCCACTCGTCGCTATTAACCAAAATCAAACGCTCTTCTAATGAGAATAGTTCCTCTCCGATTAATTGGTCCTATAACCGATTGACCCCAATTCACACCTCCATCGAGCCAATATCAACGAAGCGGCAATTTTCTCACGTCAAGCCAATATAATTCGGGATTTTTTTTTCGAAAATGACGTTCGTATCATCGACGGCCATCTTGGTTTGCACATGTTGATCCGTGACGACCCGCGAGCCTCTATCGCGAGTGTGCCGAGCCTAAAAATGCCGCCCGCCATAATAATTCTTCTTTTTTTCTTTTCTGGCTCGATGAGACGCTAACGGATCGCAGCAAGCCCCTCTTTATTCCTTTTGTTCATATTTTTTTAAATGTTCATTTAATCTGATATGGCGTGTTAATAGGTTGTAATAATAATGTAAAAATATCGCTATTGTTTATTAAGAAAAGTGTTTTAATCAGAATTACACTCCCACAATTGTTTTTTTTTTGATAAGTTGAAAAAATATAAATAGCAGAGGGTATTCGCGGAATTAATCGGTTTTGCAGGTTCTGCCTTGATATTTTCTCCTTATTTCGTGGGGTGATATTAAGGTTAAGGGGTTGCGTTTTTTGTTTATATCAATAATTTATCACTTTATTATACTATAATAATTTAATAATACGATATTTTTGAGTGTAAAAAAGCAGATCTGCTACCCGCCATCTGCTCTGTGAGTATCAAAAACCACTGCATTTAGTAGATAAATAAATTCTTGGGAAGATACGCGTAATACACTCGGTAGAAATAAGTCCGTTGAATAGAGAATTAAAAAAAGACTCGATAGGGATTATAAAGGACGCGTATAAGGAACTAAACTGTTTAATAGAAACTTTAATTGCACACTGTAAAATAAGGAATCTGAAACTGGCCCACATGTAATTTGCATATGCAAAATACTACTTATTTCGTCTTACAAAAACTTAGTATAGTAAAGCGAAGAGTAAGTTTATATTTATATGACCACGATAAGTCTTTCCAGGGTAAAATATATTCAACATTTACAATATAAATAGCACAGATAATTACACTAAAAAATGTATTTATAAAAAAACACAAGAAATTTATTGAAAATTTTACCTCCTCTAATCATTAGACGCTTCAATACGCGTATGCTTCTAATCAAATGATCTATTGGGGCATATTTTCGCATTCTTGCAATACGGATTGTATGAGTTATGGAATGTTTCCCGAATTATCCTAACAAGCTTATACTCTTTTTTGACTCTGACTCCATAATTTTTCCGTAGAATTTAAATCGGGTAAACTTGTAGGCCAATTTAAAGCTATAATTCGTATCGTTTAAAGGCGTTCTGGATCCATTCTACTAGCCTGATGATCAACATATCTTTATGTTTAAATTGCATAGAGATAGAACAGTCTCTAAAGTCTGCTGGTTTTAAAATCAAATTAACATGCTTCTCACCGGTTAACGTTTGCTCAAGAGGTACCAATAAGATTTGTGTTCTCATCCATAATTTCTCTCCAAAAAATAACGGTTCTGCTATTTAATTTTGGAATAGACTTGGCAGTCTAGAGTCTAGCTTATTTTTACAAAGTTAGGCGGTTCATTTGATTTTTCCTCTGATCTGGAGAACGTGGTCTGAGATAAATCCCGTAGATGAGGTTTTTTTCGATCTGGAAAAAGAAACTGCAGATTAACCTTATGGATGTTATCGGTTTTATTTAAATTCAATATGCGTAAACCATCTTTATGAACTTCGTATGATGGTCCTAAACTATTTAATTAACTATCTAAACTAAGTAACGAAAAAAGTAGAAAACAGCCTATTAATTAAATTTGTGCGAACGTAAAATAAATAATGACAATTCTACTTTACATGAGGTCTTGTGATAAAATATGGGATGCTCTGGTACCTAATCGAGATATATATTAGTCAGAACTTTTGAATCTGGGTCAGAATATTTTGTGTTTCACAAAGATTTTTTATAGTTTCAACAGAAATATTTACACCTATGGCTTTCAGAAAATTCCATTTCTTCTTCGGATTGTTGGATTATGATCATTTGACCACTTGGTCTAGGCCTGTTTCTAATTTCAAATATCTTTCATAGTTCTTTGATACAACTCCATGGGTCATGCCTACTATCGTTGCTACGTCTCTTTGAGATATTTTTTCAACAAAAACATTTTTTCATCCACTATATTCGTTAATCCACATAAGGCTTTAATATCTTTCGTACTAAAACAACGCAACTACTACAGAAAAATTAAAATTATTGTATAAAAAGAATTTTTCACTGCTTGGAATTTCTGAATACGGCGGGGAAATATTTTCAAACGTAGCGGCGTAAGTGATGAGGGAACCTTCGTCTGGTCGATCCGGATCTTGGTTCTTCTGAAAACCATGTTTTAAGGTGGAAAAGTGACTAAAGGGCGGTTAGCTGACGTGTGTTTACCGTATTTATTTATTAGAAAGGCATCAAAGGTTGATAGTAAATTTTTGGTAGTTTTCTTGATTTCTTACATTTTGGCTTCTATACATGTGATTTTCATAAACATCTTCGTATTTGTCATTCACACCAGTTGACTGACGATGCCCAAGTTAATCATTTGTTTACTCGAATTGATACCGACGAGTATGTCCAAATTTATATTTAGATCTTTCAATCTAATCTATCTGTAGGTCACAAATTAGTTTTAAACTCTGTTCTGATCCAAGCTGCGTCCAAGCTGCTAGTATTTATAGGAGAACCACTTACTGATACGGCGAAAATAGGTATGGATGGTTTTTTAGTGACTATGAAAAAAAAATAGGAATTGTTTTGAAAATTGACCTTAGATTTCAGGTGCATATGTCTAGGTTATTGCAACCATGATTTTGTGGTGCAATCGAGGTTATAATAATATGACATAATATAACAAACCTTGATGGCACCACAATTTTATAATTTTTTTTTTGTATGAACAAATATTATCTTGTTATTACAACAGATGTGAGACTGCACCTTTGTGATTTATTAATATAATTTCTTATTAGCTATGCAACTATACTCATCTGGCTAGCACTATATCAACGTGAAAAAAATTGGCCTACAAAAAATTTAAAAAGCATGTTTTAATAAAAAAAAATATGATCACGTAACTCCGCTAGTAGATAGGTCAAAATGGCTGCCTTGGATAAATGGCTTAAACTAAAAATATTTTTTTAGATAGAACGAATAGGAAGAATCCAAGGCTTACATCCTTATTATTACCAGGGAGTTCAAGAGTTGGTGTCAGACGATTTTGCTCTGAAGGTCCAATTTTGTAAATGGATAATTAACAACTCAAACTTAGTCCCTTTTATTTTATGGACTGACGAAGCTACCTGCGCCAGAAATGGTTCGGCAGACGATAATCCAAGAGCGATATGTTGTACCAACTTTCAGAGAAGGTTTTCAATAAATTTGTGGGCGGGATTAATCGGGGACCAACTTATTGGCCCGATAGAGTTACCCAACCGTCTTATCTCTGAAACTATTTAAATATGCTGGAACATAATCTTGGGCAGCTTTTGGAAGACGTTCCTCTTAACATACGACAGAATTCAATATTTCAACACGACGGAGTGTCTGGTGATTGGTCGAGTTGGTCCTATAAATTGGCCTCCAGATCTAACTTCAGTAGATTACTATTTATATGGTCAATTAAACGAATTGGTATATGCTGTAAAAAATAATACCTGTGAAGAATTAATTCAGAGGATTAATTGGGCGGTTAATGAGATAAGGAGAAATCCATTTTCTATTTTAAGGGCTACTCGCGCAATAAGGCGTAGGGTAAGATTATCTCCAACAAAATGGCAACCACTTCGAGCATTTGCTATAATTTAGTAGTTTCGGGACACCCTGTATATTATATATTTATATAAATCAGAGCTCCTGTTTACTTTGCAATAATTTGTTGAAATTAGTTTAAAATGTTATTTTTACTCGCATGATATAGTTAATTGTGATTAATTTTCAGTATTTATTTACTAATCTTACTTTTAGTTAGATTGGTGTGCATATCATCTAGCTTTTAATTTAATTTAGCATGATTAAATACAGTCACCTTAGGCTAGATCTCGTCATGACTCATAAATATTTATATTGTATTTATTTTGGGGACAAATATCAAACAAGTTATTATTATTATTGTTATTTTTCGAAGTCATGTTTGTTTATATTAAATACGACTCTATCTTTAACTACCATACCAAGTTTCAAAATCTTTTTAGTAGTCTTGAATTCCACATACAGTATGATTCAATGTATCATAGTATTATTCGGTTAATTGTACTTTAAGCCAAGTTTCTGAAAAAAATTAAACACATTAAAAAATTTAACTTTTTTTAGATTTTTCAACAAAAAATTATATTTGTAACATAACGAGAATGGTAGTACATACATAAATAACATTATAATAAAATAATAATAATACTAAAAAAAAAAAAAGAATGCTACAAAGTATTTCTTTAAGACAGTTACATTTTTATAAGCTCACCAAAAAAAAAACAATATAAATACGTGAGAACAAATTAAAAACTAATCTGAGCGCTTTAACACGCTTATATACGGTTTTATCGGCGTTTAAGGCCGTATCGGTTAAGGTTATGAGATTCCATGTCCCTTGTCGGCTTAACTTACTGCAATCGTAACTCTCGCAGTAAAACCTTGTCCGAGAAAATACCTTTGCTGATAGGACTGGACCTTCGTTGAGAGAACAGCTTATACGATAAGGCGGTGGAACTTATTGCAAAATTTAAGCTGCAAAGCGACAAAGGTAATCCTTTATTTTTAGTTCCTTACAAAAAAGTAAAACGGGATCTTAAGATCGTTTCAGTGATCCCTCAGAATCAAAATCATCGAGTTAACGGTTTCGGATGTCGTCCGGTCTATTCTTGGATCAGACGCGCGACCAAAATAACTCGTTTCTCATTATAAACGTGTGTCCCCCAATGACGCCGTGACGCCGACCGTCGCCACCGTTGCAAAAGTAGAAATTATTTTACTTTTTCGTTTAACAGGGAAAGGGAAGTTTATTGCACCTAATTATATACCTTACTTGCCTCCTTATTTCTAATTGAAATATGGCTAAAAATCTCCAAGATTCTATTTTCATCATGCAACTTTACTACACTGATTTTTTTGGCAAATAAACTATTTTCTGCCCAAATCTATTTTAAAACAGGAAACTTTCTTAATTTACTCTGCTCTTAGTAAATTATTATTAATTATAAAATGCTTTGCAAAATTATCATGATCTTAAAATGATCAGCAGCTGCATGCCTATTTCAATTGAAATTACATGTTAGTAATTTGGAGTAAAAGTGGATGTAAATAAATAAATTAAACTCGAAGAAGTAAAAACGTTGAGTCTATTATTTATAGTTAATTTGGCAGTTTGAAGTCAGGCGTTCAAAATCACCAAATTACTATCACTAAATTTCGTTTAAGAATTAAATTCTGGTTTAGTATTTAAAATATTAAATGGCAAGAGAGTAAGATGTGTATGATACCTTTTCCTTTACCGGTTGAAGACGCTTCTATGAAGGATACTTTTCGTTGACGTTTAAGAGATGTTACGATACTTCATCTTCTTCTCAAGGGTGTTTCAATGAGAACGCAACATTTGAATTTTGCGCATAATATCACATGACTATGACGTGACAGATCGAAGTTAGTAAACATGAAGTATTACAGGGTAAAACAACGCGTCCTGATTGTCAAAAATTATTATTAAAATACTGAAAGTTTAATTGCCACTATTCGCAAAGTGCATCCAATATTCGGCTGAAATCATGTTTCTAATTCATCTACTATGAAAAGAATAATCAGAAATACTAAAATAAAAGAACTAGTTCGCTTACTGATTTAAAACATACGATCGTAGAGGTCGTTCAGAAAAAAAACTTCACGGCAGCAGTCTGCGAGAGTGTGATTCGTCATCGGGCACAACTATTGGAAATTTCGACAAATACTCTTTAGCAAATTCTCACTAAACGTATACAGCTGCCTGCCTAAAAAATCCAACTGACTCAACAACTTCTGCCAGCATACCACGAACAGCGAAGAGAATTCACCAATTATATCTTTAAGCAACCTGCTGATTTTGCAAACAAAATCATTTAGAGTGATAAGGCCCATTTTCACTTCGATGGCTTCATTAATAGGAGAGACTGTCGATTTTAAAGCTTATAAAATCTACAAATAATTCACTAGAAAGCAATGCATCCACAACGTGTCACTGTATGGTGTGCAACATGGTCTAGCAGAATAATTATATCGTTTTTTTTCGAAAACGAAGAAGATAATGCAGTAACGGTGAATGACGAACGTTATTTGCTACGATAATACAGTTTCTTGTGAATAATTTGCAAGCTATTGATCTTGACGACACGTAGTTTCAGCAGGATGGTAGTATATGTCATACCGCCCGTGAAACATTGATTCTCTTGCACGAGTTTTTTCCTGGTCGTGTCATTTCCCAATTTGGTGACCAGAATTAGCCTCCAAACTCTTGCGATTAAATGCCTTTAGACCTCTGGCTATGGGGTTAGTTGAAGTTGCAGGTTTATGCCAACAAGCCTGCAACCATTGAAATTAGACTCTGTATCAATGAAATACCACCACATGTATACAATAACTTTATTGCGAATTTCATCAAAAGTGTACGGAAATGCCAGCGAAGGCGTGGCGGCCATTTACAAGATATTTTGTTTCATACATAATTTTAAAATGTATATCTTCTAAATCAATAAATATTTCAATGTTTTGCTACAAAAAACTATGTTTCAGTGAACACTGAAATTTTTCGCTCTTATTGAAACACCCTTTAGTAGTAGTACTAGTAACTTGGGGATATCAAAGTCTAGCGGAGAAGCCTAAAAGTTCCGTTCCGCAACCCCCAGTAATCATTGTCGTCACTGCTCATCGCCCTCTATAACCCTAACTAGGCCACTGATCCTCCTATTGATTTCGTTACGTAGCAGATGTGAAGATCCCATAATTACACTCTATATCCCAGCCCACCTGTCGCATTTCCCTATGAAATGATAAGCGGTCTCATCGGCCACGCTGCAACTAGAACACATCGATTTGAGAGCCACAGCTGAGATGCAGAAGTCAGTTTAGCCTACAGTGACCTGTTAGGACTTCAATTAGAACCTAGAAGTCCACTATTATTGCATATTAAGTCCTCGGTTTCATTGGAGTTAACAGCAGTTCCTTTTCTCGTCGGCATCTGCTGTTCTTTATTCCCCAGATTTTTCACATGCTCAGTTATCTAGGGTATGAAAAATGTGCCTTTTTACCCAGTTCAATGGAAGGTTCAACATCAATCGGTGGGGGAGATAATCGGTGCCTAGCGAACTCGTCCGCTTGCTCGTTTTTCTCCACTCCGTTGTGTTCCAGTAACTCACTTAACCCGACTGACTTCCTTTTACTCAACTTGTTCAGAGCATCTTTATCATCTCACTCTTGCACCAGCTTGTAATTGGTTCTGTGGCTTAAACATCCTCTGAAATAGTCTACTTATCCGAATAAATTATTAAGTTTCTTTTAACTTCTTTTCATATACCTACCTAACCTAAATGATGAACACTTCTGCCTGCAAGGCTGTTGTGTAACTTCTCAGCGAAAAGGTGTCTGAGCCTTGATCGGTTCGTGTTGGTGCACTCTAATTCCTAGTATGAGCCCTCCCTGAGCTATTGTGTAGCATATTTTGTGTAGCATATATTGTGTAGCTACTGTGTAGCATATTTGCAAATCCTTAAGAGGCTTAGCCAATAGGTTCAATCATCATTCTTTTTTTGCTATATTAACACTGTAACAACCACCGCGATTATATTGAGTTATTTGTTTTTATATACGGAGATAGCAAAATTGCCAGCTCCTTTCCACTAATTTTTAGCGAGAGACGTATGCCTACCTTGCTGTTTTTTTGGCTAAAACTTACGTAGGATGCCAAGTCCTCGCTCTGAATCTGTAGAGGAAACTCTAGCAGTCCTAAGAGAACGTGAAGGAGTAGTTCTTATTAGACCTGTCATTCCAAGAGAGGCCAGCCCTTGTCGTCTAGCAAGTTTTCTGCATTATACCCTTCTTAACTATCATCTAACAATGTAGGTGCTTCTACTGGACTTCCTGCGGACTATCCTTCGGAGTTGCGACAGGACTGCTAATCCCTTAGTAACTGCCCCGTTAACGTGTTTATTCTATATCAGCTTGATGTAGAGATAGACCCTCAAGTACTTGACCATTTGCTTTGGTTGCAGGGATTTTCTGTACATAGGTCTGAAGTCGGCAAGATTTCTTCTTTGGGTTAAAGCAATAAATTGTCGAAGATGCACTTAACGTCGAAGAAAAGCGCTAGTGCGACTTATGGCATATCGAGCAGTCTTCGCCTGTTGATTCATATAAAGGTTTTGTTTCTCTAATACTACGTTAGTCAGATCAATCATAATTTCAACGATCTTCATCTTCTTTTAATTACATATGACTATCAAATTTAAAAAAGCGTTACGTTCAGGCTTCTCAGTAATTGCACAAACAAAGGTCAACCAGTAATTTAGCAACCAAGGTTTATCGAATCCAGCAATATGCCTAATTCAGCAGTATTAAATTTTTGTACACCCAACTGATGGGAAAGATTTTATTAGAGAAATTTAGATAAGTTAGATGAGGTAAAGGAATTAATAACAACAAAGTTTGTAAATCTCTTCAATAAATATAGCCTTTTGAACATCAGCTAACATGATTTTCGAACAAAAAGGTCTATTAAAACTGCGGTTGTCCAGCTTACAGTCTTCACTAGGACAAGGCTGGAGATTGGACTGTTGGTTATAAGCTTTTGGCATCCTTAATTTAGTATTTCTACAAATCAAACTCTAGCATCTGGATATCAGATGCAATAGTCTAAATTATAATGTCAATTCGAACTTCAAAATTTTTTTTCTAAATATTAAGAGGTTCGATCAAACAATTTTTGTTTTTATTTTTAAATTAGCATTGGAAGACCCCAGGATCTATTCCTGCATTTTTGTCATTTATTCGTGATAAACAATTATTGTTACAGTCTGCTGGACAAGTGGATCCTCTGGAGATACACGGAAGCACCTGGCATAAGATAGGCATTAGGATACCCATGTGCATAACAGCCTCTTTAACTGCCTCACTGCTTTACAATTCATTCAATTATTTAAAACTGTATGCTCAACATTAAATTTGCAGATGGCAGGTCAATGGGTACATCTGCTTTTAACAAAAAAGTTGTTATATATATATAGTTAATTACCAAAGAATGCAATTTCATGAAATAATGGTGCACCTGCAATCAGGTAATTTTTAATAAGAGGAATTGGTCTATGTATACTTTCATAAGAAAGAAAATCTGAAAGCTGCAATTACAAATTTTAGTTATCTAATGTTGCTTTGATGCCTGAGTGCAGATTCACGTTTACTCAAGGACAATAAAAAAGTGGTTACCATCATCGTTATTGTTTCATACATGTTATGGAATGTGATATATCAGTATAAAAATAATACAATATCGGCTAACATAGACTTATTACATTATTGAAAACAAATACAGGTTATCCAAGACCAAACAGTCCACCCTGAAAATCTTGAAAAATAAATCGTTTAGTCAAAAACGGCCGAGCACGTCAAATTTAATATTGACGGGGACATTTATTGACAGAATTTTATTTTAGTATAGGTGTTTTGTTGAAGTGAGCAATAACAATAGTAGTATAAAGCATTTGCTTAATCTAGTCCTGGTGATATTAATAGTATTGATAACGATGGGTTATAGGCTGCAAGAAAAAAATAAGTTGATGGGTTTTTATTATCAACAAAATAAGTCTTGAAGATGAATAAGAAAAGGTGGCTTTGCAATAATTTTTTTATCTGAGTATGCGAGAATTTTATTTATAAGAACTATTTGTGTAATTTTATTTTTGGTACTGGTACAGGAATGGTAATCATAAGGATAAAAGAAAAAATTATCCTTTCAATAATAATAAAAATAATAATAATAATAAATGACTTTATTAGTACCAAACAAGACTACATAAGTGAAGTCTAGTCATAGGCTACTCTTCTTAACCTTATGTAAAGGATTTGATAAGGAAGTTTCAACAAACTAGGTCAGTACAAAACAGAAAAAATGAAGCTTAGCATCCAGTGAGAAATCAAGTGGTAGAAATTGCAGTGTTGGGGTCATGTTGAGATGGAACCTAGTACACCTGCTCAAAAAATTACTACCTCATCTGGCGTATCTAAAAGTACCGTTTAAAATTATTCAAATATCATACCTACAAAATCAGTACTACAAAACTAGTACATAAGCTAAATGAAGATGATTTGATAGTTGTGTACAATTTTCTAAGTACTTAAGTAATAGGTTAAATCGCGAGAAAAATTTGCTGTAGAATGTCTGTTTCTCGGACGAATGTTCTTTTCATATAGTGAAGTCAATAGACGCAACTGTCGTTAGTGGCGCGACACTAATTTTCATTTATTTCGAGAAACACATACGCAACAACCTCAAAATGCTAAAAATTATTTGGAACTTCTGCAGGACGTCATCAATACCAGAATAACTGAGTTACTTGAACAAGATGAGAACCTTCTAAAAAATGAACTGATGTTTCTGCAAGATAGGGCACCATCACATTATGCTGCTGCCGTTCATTATTTTTTAAAGGATGTATTTGCTGGATGATTTATTGGTCGGAGAGGTACCGTAGAATGACCTGCTAGATCTCCCGATCATACCCCTTCGTATTTATTTTATGGGGTTATCTAAAAACCAAAGTCTTTGCCGCAAAACCTGACTCGCTTGAAGATCTTCGAAATAGAATTGGTAACGAATTGATAACGCCCGAAATGTTCGCTAATGTGCGTAGACGTTTTGAACAACAATCGTATTTTTGTATGGAGGTCAACGGAGGTCATTTTCAACATTTACTAAAATAGGTGTGAAATACTTTTTATTTCTTTCACTTAAAATAAGGTTTATTATTTTATCGACATTTACTTATATTTCTTGAGAACGAATTGATAAAATAAAAAAATAAAAATAGGGCTATGTAGGGAATATTATTATTAATTTAAGGTACCACGCGATCACTATTCCCATTAAAAAAAAAGACATGGGGACTCTGGAGGTTGAAAGGCTTACTTCAGATAAACGCAATTTCTGCCAATAAATGTCCGCCTCAATATTAAATTTGTCGTGTGCGGCCGTTTTTTGGCTAAACTATTTATTTTTCAAGATTTTCAGGGTGAACTGTTTTGTCTCGAACCCCCTGTATATAAGGTATTTATTTAAGAAATATAGAAATAGGGGTAAACTGGGCTTGTTAATTCGATTAAAGCTGAGCTCATTGTATTCATCAGCAGAGGGTGCTACAAACGTCCAGTTCGATATCAAATATCAAAGGAAAGGAACAAATTTGAATTAAGTTATTCTGATACTTACCGTTGTTTTTAATAAACTTATCACTGCTTTTAACCACTTAACATATTTATACGTTTAGAATTTATTGGTTTGTATAAGTAGATGCATATGAATCATTAATTTTTGGAATAATAGAGTCATCTTCAGAAGAAACTGATTAAACCAAATTTGTTTTCTGGTACTCGGACCCCATAATTATCGTTTATCAATGGTTCTCTTAATAAACACGTCCAACTACAAATTAAGTACCAGAGGCTAAAATTTGGGACGCGCGCTAAATCGATTTACCAAGCTTTAATCTTGTAATCTGATTAGGTTAATAATTTCTTTATTTTCTACGTCGAACAACGAGGTCCGGATTCGGCAGCGCAAAAATTGGTTTCGCCACATGTAAACGTTAATTTTAAATGTATGCCAAGTAAAAAAAAATATTTAATTCATTAAAATAATAATTAAGTCCTATAATAATTTATTAAACAGTCAAACAGTAATCTAGAAAAGATTTTCTTTATTTTTTCTTTCTATAGGATAAATTTTTTCTTTAGATATACTTTTTTAGTTAAGATTTTATTTGCATATTTTCTTTTCGCACTTATTCAGGGTATCAAAAATGATTAAATATTTTTAATTCCGTTAACTGCATATTCTGTGTGTCCAAATTTGGCAACGTCTTTACTCCATTTTTCATTATGAAGCTGATATTAAACAATTTTGGGCAAATTTAGGGTGTCAAAAAAGATCATCAAGAGTAATGCTAAATTTAACAAACTCTGTTTATTTTATTTTTGACACGTGATTCTCTAACGATGTTAGCATCTCCGGAGAAGATTAAAACTTAGTTAGATAGAGTTTTAGAGAGCGAAACACGTGTTGAGAATAAAATAAAGAGTTTTGGAGTGGTAAAACTGTTTTGTTATATGAGTGTCACACCACAGGTTCCAACCATAGGACTATGACGAACTCTAAAAGAGGAACAATTATTAATCGAATTAACTTACACATAAATATTCATACCGACTTTAACTTAAATCACGATTGGAAACCGAAAACTGGTAAAATATATTGAACTCAAATAATACGAAATGCTTTTTTTATTAACACCCTTAAGGGTGCTTAAGGGTGTAGCAAAAAAGAGGTAAAAAAAAAATACTGAAAAATAAAACTTTGGACTAATGGTTTCAAAAAGTGAGCGAAAAAATTTTAAAAATCATTACAAAAACCTTTTACTTGAGCTCAAAAGTGGTTTTAAAAATACATAAATAATCTTACAAATGAAAAAAACTGTTGAAAAGGGAGAACACTTTCAAAATATCTTAATGGGCAATTTTTGCAATAATTCGATGATTGTGATATGAGAATAATTATTCCAACAATACAGCAACTAAAATGATCAAAACCATACACACTTATAACATTTTATTCTTATCGCATATAATAAATCTAATTTTTAGAATAGGTCAAATACGCCAAGAATTAAAAAGAACTATCACTACTCCCATCTTCAAATCTGGTGACAAACAAAATATATCGAACTACAGAGCAATCAATGTTATAACCAACTTTTCTAAAATTTTTTGAAAAATGTCTTACATTTCAACTAACTAATTTTCTTTTTCGAAGTTAAAAATACCGAAAATATAATGAAATTACTAATAAGACTATAAAAAGCCTTGATAATGAAAAAATAGGAGTATTTTTAGATTTACCAAAAGCGTGACTTGACACGATGAATCACAATAAACTTTTAGCAGTTGTTAAATGCTATGGAGTAAGAGGCACTATATTAAATATATTTACTAACTATGTTATTAATCGTAAGCAAACTATCAAAATAAACAATTGCGTAACGAAAAGCATGACAATTAAAGCTGATGTTCCACCAGGTATGGTGGTGGTGGTTACATTTTGTTTGAATTGTTGTTGAAATTGATTTAGTTGAATTGTTGAAAAAAACTAAATTTTGGTGGTTACATTTTGTTTTTTTCAAATAATTATTTATTACTCTTTTTGAACTTAAATAGTATCTTAAAATAATATCTTGCGAAGACGATGCTGTTATACTATGGTGATAGTCGTACTTGTAAGGCAAAAATCAACAATTTTTAAGTGTTATTAAAAACAAATATACTGCTATCCCAAATACTGATTAAAATTAATTACATAACATACCTTGGCATTATGATTGATCAAAACTTAAAATGGAAAGAGCATGTTAACTATTTAACAAAAAGGGCTACGAAACTATATAAATTTTATCAAATTCGTCATATTTTACGTAAAAGTTTTTTGAATTTGATACACGAATCTCTAATTGAATCTGTATTAAGGTCCGGTTAAGGTATGGTATAAGTTTGGGGTGGTCTGTATTCAAATAACTGAAATATTATGCAAAATAAAGTCTTAAAAGTAATTCTAAAAGCAGAATATACTCTACTCGATATCTTTACAGCTTTGAAATTCTTAATATCCAGTTGCTATGTGTTCATGCTTTATGCCTATTTCCTTAAAAAGAAAGATACACCGAAGAAAAAATATAAATTATAAAGCTTTCCTAATATTAAGTAACACCTTTATATGGTAAAGGGCTAGAAAAGATAATCTATTTTCTTTGATCCGAGTATGGAACAGTCCAGGCATTTAAGAATTTTTACTATTCTACTAAACAGGGTGATTCATTAGGTCAATATTTCAGATACGTATTTAGGGCCCAAAAATAAACATAAAAGTATATACAAATATAGATCCGCAAGATCTTCATTTCCAAAATACAGGGTGTTAATTTAATTTTCAATAAGTTTATTATTCTTAAATTATATTCAAAACATAAGCTAGGTTTTATAATTTTCAAGAACTCTCCCATTCACTTCTAAGCACATGTCAGCCCTATGGTGAATAACACGGGTTGGTCTATGGACAGATTCGGACGAATTTCTTAGAGATTGTGCTGCGTGTGTTATTCGATTTTGTGATACTTCTCTTGTTTTTACTTTAGTGAATATACCAGTGATTTGAACCACCCCAAAGTCAATAATCCAAAGGATTAAGGTCTGGCGATGTAGGCGGCCTCGACTGTCGATTTGGAAAATTTTGATTTTTAACACGTAAACCGTAGAGCAGGCTCCATCAGTAGGGGTAGACATTCCACACCACACATTAATGCTAAATTTATGTTGGAGATGATGTTCTACTATAGCGTGAGGGTTTTCATGAGATCATCGGCGTTCATTGTAAAAATTATTTATACCATCACGCATGAACTGTGCTTCATTAGTAAATAAAATATTCCTCTACAACCTTCGATTTTCATTAACAAATGAAAAATTGCATTCTCAACTCAAAATCACTCTCCTGCAAATGACAAACCCGTTGTAAGCGAAATGGGTATAAACAATTGATGTGAAGATTTCTCTAAACAGACGATTGCGTAACTTGATAAGTATCTGCAATCCGTCTAGTGTTTATGCTTGGATCATTTTCGACAAAACTGAAGATAGCTTCTTCGAATTCAACGTAAGGTCCCGCTTCTTTCAGAATCATTTTCAGATACAAGATATCCGGCACTCTTTTATCCAAAAAACGACGCTGGTACTCTTCGAGTGCTTAAATTCATCCCTCATTGCAGAAGCCATGCACCAATATCATGTCTGTATATTCATGATGTAAGAATTTCGCAGGCATAATAACGTACTTAGATCTAATGTTTCTTAAATCATAACAAAATAAAAGTTATGAACAGTTATAACAGTAACAAAATTTGATCTTAATATTGAAGATATAGGAACTCATGTTGCTATTGTTATGTACAGGACGAAAAATGGCAACGCCAACCATCAGTTATTTTGGCAGGCAAGGCACACGTCTATTTTCTTACAATACATGCATTTTATGTGTATTTGTTACAAAAATCATTTTTAAGAAATCAGATCCTTCGTAATATAAAATTATGAAATTTAAACTCGCGGAAACTAATTTTTAGCCCAATATACATTTTCATAGATTAAATGTAAAAAATAGATAAATTACATTAAACCTCTAATACCCTGTATTTTGGAAACGAAAGCCTTGCGAAACCATATTTGTATAGTCTTGTATATTTATTTCTGGGTCCTGAACGCGTACTGGAAGTATTGACATTTCCTCAGAAATCACCTTGTATACTTAACATGAAATAATTATTTATAAACATCAATCTTTTTTATGGAACACGACGTCCTTAAAAAACCAAATTTAAAAAGCAAAAATTATCACTCAATTATTCAATAAATATATTAATCTACTTTTAAAAATCTGATTATTAAATTATCTGATTAAACTTGGGAGAATGACAATTCGTTGCTGATTAGTTGTACAGGTCCGCATTTAAAATCTTTTATGTCGATTTCTTCATGGATGCACATATAATATGGTTATTTAGGTTAAAAGACTTTTATTCTATATTAAGGTTTTTTGTTATAAATGGATACTATAGTATACTGTTATAATTATGGTAAATTTTGGACATACTCCAAACTATCACAAGTGATATAAAAAATACAATTATGTACTTTTTTAGACCGGTAAACAACACTGCCATTAATATATTCAATCATATCGTATTCAGAGTCATTTTTTACGATTTTTTTTTTTAATTACTCAAATGTTTGAATTGCAATAGAAGACGAATGACTGGACTCACGAGTAACTTATTAATTGTGCTTTGAAATATTTTACCTTATTAGACATATGAAATTTCTAAACATTCACAATCTCTTTTAAGGTTTACTGGAAAAATCTGGAATTTTTTCTTGTTAGACTTTTGCTTACTCTCTGTTCCCCTGCGTAATATTTTTTATGATCGAGTTAAATTTCTTCTCTCCCTTCAAAACGTCTTATGTAATTTATGGATGATTCCTAATATTAATAAAAAAAATAATTATCTAAGCTTTTTGTTATTATTATTTTTAAAGTACAGATCAAAGAAATTAAATTGATTGAAAAAGGCTTAGAATTAGAATTTACCAGGTTTCAATTCAATATTTTTTCGTAAAATGAACATTTTCTAATTCAAAGAAACTAAAAAAAAAAATAATAGAAATTAGACAATTACGTTAATTTTATCATTCTATTATAAATGAACTTATTTTTCTCTTTTACATAAAATTGATTGTAAAAAAATATGAGAATTACACTTAGTAGAATAAAAGTCATACTTTGCAGAGAAGTATAAGGGCATATATTTTTTTAAACTACTGCTCAACTTAAAAGAATTATGTATTTTGAGAAGAGCAATGTTTTATTTTAAATCTGTGGAATTACATATATTTAAAATTCTACTGCAATTTATTTTTTCAATATTCGTTTTCGTAAGATGAATTTGCCAAAATATCATAAAAACAATTATAATATAAGTATAATTTCTTTGTTGTTACATCCAACATGTATATATTTTAAAAAAAGTTATTACTTGACTCTGCATTTGGATTAGGTAAAAAAATAATGTTATAATGTGAATAAAACTATTTAAAAAAATTCAATAAAAATAAAATAATTAAACATGAAAATAAAAATAACATTAAACATGACGTAATATTTCAATTAAATTAAAAATAAATTGTCTTTGTCTAAAACAAATACTAAATTAAATAAAGAAAAATTATTCTTTTTCTGTTTTATTGAATTCTTATATTTTTTGAGATAAACGGCTTAAAACCTTAAAAGTTGGTGAATAATTTATGGGTAAAAAGTCGCCCGGCTTATTTTTATCGATAAAATCAATGTTTTTTTTACAATTGTTCGTTTTGCCATTCATAATTTTCATATTTGCCTGGTAGCAGTCCCTATTTAACTAATTTGTACAGCTAAAGCCTCTTCAAAAAGCTCTTCTTCTAAAAAAATTGAATTCTTACCACTTAATTAGTTTGACGACTCTAGCAGACCAGAAAGCTGTTATGCGGAAACGCATAACTTTCATTTATACTGCGCACGCAAACGGGTGCGCCAAAGTACACTTTACCGCACGCAAGTAGAACTTTTTTTTCACAATTAGGTATTTTGGCATATTTACTGGTTTGATTTTAATATTTATTAAAGTTATTTATTTTAATATTGAGTATAAAATGAAAGTTTATGTTTAAAGTGGAAAATCCACAAGCTCTAAATTACTATTATCGTTTAGTACTACTAGATTATGTAAATTTTTATTTTAAATAGTATTTATGTTTCCTTTAGTAGAACAGTCTCTTATTTTCACATCACTTATAGGGAATATTCCGGATAGTTAAAATAAGAGGTTTAGAACTTTTAAAATATTTCTGGTTATAGTGGTATTACATTTCAACCACATTCAACAATGTAACTTAACATTTAAAAAATATAGTTATAAATTTAATTAAATTGTAACTATATTTTTAAGTTAATTAAAGAAATCTATTTGATAGATTAATAGCAAGTTATTAATAGTTGGCTTCAGTTTTCTAAGGAATCTTTATTATGTGATATTTAATGTACTCCTTTCTTGTCATTAGAAATGTAAATTAAAAAAAAAACTATACTACTATTTACTCTAAAAATTAAATTTTATTTTACCAATTATCGCATAAATAATACTTTCTACTTGCAGAGTCCGAGTTGAATTTTCAATTGTCATGTTTCTAAATTTTTTAATTATTTTCCTTCATAAAGTTAACCTATTATTTATCAATGCAGTTCCCGAAGAACTAATTATAAAACTAAAAATCTCAGCCTGGTCAATATTAGATTTTTCAAACAAAGTTGCCTATGACTTAAAGTAAATTATATGTGACTAATAAGAGAAAGGAAGAAGAAAGCCTAATCTAATCCTCCCAAACCCAAAATTAGTCCTTAATTTGTCTTAATTAACCCGCGGTCTTAAATCTTTAATCTTACCGCGACAAACTAATAAACCGTCTACAAATCACACATCTCAAAGAACTTTATCTCTTCGCGGTTATCTCAAAACGTTTTTTGGAAAGCGCCCATTCTATTATTTATGGTTTCCGCTCTTATCTTTATATGTTCCATGCATAATTAGGAAAAAATTAAGTTATTGTCGTCGATAGATAAACAAACAGTTGAATGCCTTATATGCCTTAATTCAATATGCAATTGCACATATTGTATTGACATTGTATTAAATATAGCCAGTATTATCTTGGAGAAAACAACTGCAATTGTGTGGCTTTGCATTACATTTATCAATCAATCATTGTATAATAATTAAGAGTTAAAATTAGCATTGGGTTTAAGCACAACATAAGGTGCTGCTTTAGATTTAATACCAGAAGGCATAATAACATATGGCAAATATTAAATCATTAATAACACAGCCGTTCAAAACTCATTTAGTATTTTTTTTATTATTATAAAAAGCATATTTTATTTATGCTCAAAAAGCTAAAATAGCCAAATTAAATTTTTAGCCCTTACTGTCACGAATATTAATTAAGTTTGTTTGTACCCAAGAATAAAATTATGTTATTGATATATATCGTATTCAACTTGATGTCGAATATTCGGGAATAAATCTCGGCTTTAGTTTTAGATAACATTATTAATATAATGGAAGAAATTTATTCAAATTGCTCCAGTAAATGTTTGTTTTTTTTGTGTTTTATGAGTCAAGAATCAAAATCAGAATTGGTCTAATAATTAAGCTCCCTTCTTCAATACTTCAGGTCATCTATTTAATTAGGTATTGTTATCAGGAATAATGCTAGATTTACTGCTTATCACTTTAAGGATATTTGCTAGACTCCCTTCTCTTTTATTGGGATTCAGGATAAGAACATCAATCAAAACGTACATTATACAGGGTGTCCGCTAATTAATGGTACATGGAAAAACCACAGACTTCCTGATGTAAAAATATTACGATTTAACTATATTTACCTATATCCAAAAGTTGATATTAACTGAGATACAGGGTGTTAAACTTAAAACTTTTTTTTTGTTTTTCCCCAATAACTTTTACAAACGTTAACCTTTTTTCACAAAAATTTGTAATTACGGGTTTTTTAGGTCGAGAAATTAATTTTTTTAACAAATTGAATGTACCATGTAGAGGGACCATGAGTCTGCGACATCTTTTTCTCTTTCATAAGGTCATAACTTTTTTGTGCTTAACTGTATTTAAGTTTTTATTGAAAATAATAATAAATATTTAATGAAAATAATTGAAAAAATATAATAATAATATATAATTAAATATTGAAATAATTGTATTTAAATTATTTAGTGCACCATGCACTCGATCCCGGTTGAATAATTAATATAATCGGGAAATAATTCGCTTTTTTAAAGTAAGCTATGAGAAAGCAAATGAACTTTAGAGACGCAGTTGTTAGGAAACCGCCATGTTGTTGTTGTTTGTTGATTAGTTTAAAGTTGTCAGAAAATATTTAATTAGTGTTTTCTGTGATTTGGCATCCAGTTTACTGTTTTGTTGAATTTTTAAATTTTTCGTAAGTTGAGAATCAGTGCCGAGGCACAATCTTTTTTCAAATGCCGAAATGAGGGATATGTTGTGTGTATATGTGCAGGCAAATTTTAATGGACGCGAAGCCTATAGACGATATTCAGAACTCTATCCAAATCGAAGACAACCTGATTTCAAGATCTTCAAAAATCTTTACGATCGATTAGGAGAAACAGGTACATTTCGTCCTAAACGGAATTCCGCAGGGCGCCCGAAGGTTATAACTCCAGAGCAAGAAGAAGAAATTCTGGTCCGCGTGGCTGAAAATCCGAAAATAAGTGCAAGACATGCTGCTGCGGCAACTGGAGTAGGCAAGTCATCCATTTGTAGAATATTTCACGAAGAGGGTCTTTATCCGTATCATTTCACTCCTGTGCAAAATTTATTAGAAAATGATTTTGCGCCCAGGATAGACTTTGCCCGTTTTTGCCGTGCTCAAATAAATGCCGACCCCATGTTTCTAAATAAGATACTATTTACTGATGAAGCAACGTTTACACGTAGATGCATTTTCAATTTTAGAAATAAACACACATGGGCATTACAAAATCCACATTCAGTACACGAACGTCATTTCCAACATGAATTCAAAATTAATGTATGGTGTGGTATAATCGATAATCATTTATTGGGCCCTTTCGAACTACTGTCCAATTTAAACGGGGAACTCTACCTTGAGTTCCTAGAAACACATTTACCAGATTTTCTCGATGATATTCCGCTGGACATAAGGCAACATATGTATTTCATGCAAGACGGAGCGCCAGCACACTTCTCTAGAGCTGTCAGAGAGTACCTGAACAACCGTTTTCCTAATCGCTGGATAGGTCGTGGGAGCCAGAGGCCATGGCCGGCGCGAAGTCCCGATTTTAACCCGCTGGATTTTTATGTATGGGGCTATATGAAGTCGCTCGTTTACAAAGAAATAGTGAATTCCAGAGAAGAACTATGGCAGAGAATTTTATATGCTGCACGAAAGCTACGAAACGAACAATTATTTTTTTAAATTAGGAGATCTTTCAGCAAAAGAACTGTTAAATGTATTGAAGTGAATGGTAGACATTTTGAACAGTTTTTGTCAAAAGCAGACCTATTTTTTTACTAAATCTTGTCACAGTTTCAAAATGGAAAAGTTATCAGTCGCATAGTTAAGTTTGTTTTCGTTAATGTTATTTTCTTTCAATAGATTTTCTAGTATCATAGTTATTTTAAATAAAGTTAATTAAATGATAATCCAATTTTTGTCTGCATTATTCTCAATGACTTATACTAAAACATTATTTATGATGTGAAAAATGATTGGTAAAGAGTAACAAGATATTATTGCTTGCTTGAGCTGCTGTACTAAATAACTTGAAGGCAGATATTTCGAAAACGGCGGCTCTGAGCGACACGAAAGTAGTATACCTTTTTTACGTAAAAAATATGAAAAAAGTATTATTTTCAATAAAAACTTAAATACAGTTAAGCACAAAAAAGTTATGACCTTATGAAAGAGAAAAAGATGTCGCAGACAGCGCCCCTACATTGTACACTCAATTTGTTAAAAAAATTAATTTCTCGACTTAAAAAACCCCTAACTACAAATTTTTGTGAAAAAGAGTTAACTTTTGTTAAAGTTTTTGGGGAAAAACAAAAAAAAAGTTTTAAGTTTAACACCCTGTATCTCAGTCAATATTAACTTTTGGATATAGGTAAATATAGTTAAATCGTAATATTTTTACATCAGGAGTCTGCGGTTTTTCCATGTACTATTAATTAGCGGACACCCTGTATAAAACACACATTATACTTCTGTTTCTTATTTTATGAGAAATAGAAGTTTCTCTATTTACAAAGCTAATTCATTTAATAATTATACGATAGGTACGACAATAATTAATGATATATAAAAAACAATATAAATATAATGTAAGCTCTATTATGTTATTATTACTATAAACAATTAAAACAGATAAAAATTTTATTAAAACATTGATATAAAATAAAGAATAAGCCTTAAAAATTAAATGAACAATTCTTTAAGAATTTCCTAAAATGTTTCAGGAACAATATATGTAATAGAGTCTTAAGTGAATTAAAAAGACAATTGAATATTTCTTTATCAATATATATTATGGACTTCTAGGTATAATGTTTTTTTGTAAAACAAATAGCAGATTTTACAAATATTATGTTACTGCTCCCCAAAATGGTATCCTATATAGAAAACATACTTCAAGCAAAGAAAAATAAACTGTTCTAGCCATATTCTCAATAAGCTCCTATCTTATAGCCCTTATTGCAAAGCAATCAAAGGACGGAGATTTGCTTTCCAGAATCAGAGTTTTTAAAGTTAAACTACTGAAAAACCCGTTTTCAACGCAAATGCCAAAAAGGCAGAATCACTCCCCATATAAATAAGCTTGCAAGCAGCATTAAGAACAAACCATGTTTTATTAATTTGCAAATCCATTGAAATATAAAAGTCCATCAGAGATGTTTCTTGCATTGGTCGAATTATTAATATTATTGTTGATGATCTAATTTTTGAACTTTCATTGTATTTATTTTTTAATTGAGCATGGCGTTCCAGTTGAGAAATATCTGCAACCATTATCAAGTGTAAACTAACCACAATGACTATTCTATAAGGTTATATACTATCGGTGTATGACATTTGATTATACTGAAGTCCATTATGATCTTGCAGTGTCCTAGCAGTAGGAGTTTCCAGTTGCTTGGATCTGGAAACAAGGGATTAACGCTGGCCTTGCTAAGGATTCCTTGGTTTTGCGTAATATAAGTTGCTTCTCCTTGCAGTCTTGACTACTTTAATTTTGTTTGAATTTCCCTAGATGTAAGGGATCGTTAAAAATCCTATGGGATCGTCCAGTACAAAGCCGTGGTTCTTTCCTTGTTATCTCTGCTATTTTCCTAGTAGTGATGTTTGTTATATCAGTTCTTGGTAATGTTTTTAATTTCCCTGTTGAGGTCAACTTTGTTGTTGTATATTGTGGCTGCTCTCCTAAACAAGCTTTTTATCATGACCACCTTTGTTGAATCAGGATGATTGGAGTTGTAGTGCAGGTATTCTTTTGTATGTGTTGGTTTGCGATAGATTAATGTTATTAGGCCTACATTGTTGTTCTTGATAAGAGCATCTAAGAAGGGCAGTGCTGACTCAGTTTCCAAATCTATCGTGGACTTGATGCTTGACGTAATGTGATCCAGAAAGTTTGCTTGCTCTGTATATCTTTCGTTTCAAATAATAAATCTGTCATCGGCATGTCGAAGCTCCAAATTAGATTTATCTGGACCTGTTGTTGAAGCATGCTCCTCCAACCACTCCTGTATAGTATTTATTGTTAGTACACACTTAATAAAGGTTGGTGAGATTTCCCAACCGAAACGTCGTGCTAAATTTAAAATAAAGATAATGGAAGTTCAAAAATTAGATTTTACTACTTTACCCATGTCTATCACTTGCAAAAACAAATTGGGAAATAAACGGTACCAAGAGCTGAACCCTAAAAAACTCTTAATAAAATCCATAAAACTACAGACCTTTATTCACCATATACTTAAAATTGCGTAGAGTCAATTGATGCAAATTAATTTAAGGCATTACTATGGAATCCATAGCACTTACCTTCAGTATACCATGATTAACATAGTTAAAGATAAATTATAAAATATATTAACTTATATACTTGTGTCATAAGTTGTTGGCGAAGTGTCAAGAAGATAATGGACGAGTATAGTTTGGAGTTTAAATAAGATAATCATCTATTGGCCTTTTTGCAATTGCATTAAGTTGAAATCAGCGACTTAAATAATTTTTATATTCGTATCTATGATCTTATCAGCAAGCTCATTAAATTCTTTATATTTCTTTCGTTTTATCATTGTATTATTCTCTTTGATTTTAGTTTAGTCAATTTCAGTTTTACTTTTAGATAATTTTTGTTAGTTTTTTTGTTTAATTTCTTTAATCTTTGCAATAAAGAAAACCCCAAGCCAACATACTCCTTCCATCTTGGCTTTTACATTTATTTATTTATTTATTATAATTGTCATGCTACCAACTCACTTTTTTAATTTCTTTATTTGGGATCATGATTGATTATTGGCATCTTTTATTTCGATTATGAGCCTGTCATTATCATCATCAATTAACTTCGGATTCTTACTATAATTTTTACATTTGTGGAACTAAAAATGGCCTATCCAAATACGAAAACGCACGAAAACCTAGCAAATGTAATTTAATAATGTGTATGGCAACGCTTTAAAAATAATGTAAAAAAGATACAATATACATTGCAAAAATATTGTACAAAAAATAATTATCACTCAAAGAATCACTAGTTAAAGTGTAACTACGAACTTAACTGACACCGCGAGATGTAACTAAACGTAACACTCCTACTAAAACTAATCTTAGAATTTTTCAAGAATACATTTCTTCTCTTTTATATTATACTCCCTTAAATATTTGCATGGATCGTAACAAAAAAAGAACCTTAAAATCTTAAACCTATATGTTATCCATTTGCCATTAAGTAATTTAACCTACATTTTTGAAATTGCCATGAAGACATACATTTATCATTTAGTATATTTATTATTTCAGGAGTGTTTGTTATTTGATACTTTATTCTTAATAAACGAATATATCAATTATATTTGACTGATAAACCCTAACCTAAATGTATCTGTTTCTCTGATTTAGATTTAAATAACTTTTAGTTCAATAATTATAGTATTTTGTTATCTATTTCAGGCTTGTGCTCCAAGATATGTATGGTTTAGTAAAGAGATGAATAGGAGAGATCCAGTAGGAACCTGTTACGTTTCGGATGCTAATTTTGAGAGTTTTGAAGATTATTCGCCTTGTAGGACGAGTAAGTCATATATTTTTTTTAAATTTAAATTTATTTTATTTAATCTTATGCTCGTATATTTATCCCGTGACTAACTCCTAAGCGTGTTCTTATGATTGCATATTTACCAAGTTCAATTTGAAGTGGTTTGTATTGCTATACTCGTATTAAGAAGGGGCGACTTAAGAAGGCTTGATTAAGTGGGCTTTTATTTTACAAGATAATTATGATTTAAAGGCAGAAACGGACTTAAAAATATTAAGAACTGAGACTTAAGTTTAAAATGTCATGTTTGAGTCATAAACTGGAGAAACTATAATTTATTGCCTTTTCAATTCTGTGTATCCTTAGCAGAAAATCTTTTTAAGCATAATCCTAGTGTACTTTATTGACCACTCGACTCGTGTTTTGTTAACGATGTCGACATATCGGGACAAAGAAAAAGAGTCAGGATGCTAAAAAAAGGTATTTTAATAAAGTGAGGAACTTTTTTTATATAAGTAATCTTTCTAATCATGAATTTAGATCTATTAGAATACGTTTTTATCACAAATAATATTCCAGAACTTTTTGTTGGTTGATAATTCTGAAAATATATTGAGGGCCAAAAAATCGTTATACACTTAATTTTAAGTCATTTTACAAAAGAAATTTTTTGCAAATTTTAATAAGTTTTGCCACAATCTACTCGATTAGATTTTCTAATTTAAGATCATTAGTGAAAACCAAGTTCTGTTGGTTGGACATTATAACATTTTAATAATATAAATTTTAGAGAGCAGCTGTCCTTAGTAAAACTGTTGAATACCCCAGGGACCTTTTTTAATTTTAATCAATAAATTCTACGTAGAAGCTCAGGACAGTCAATCCGATTATTTAATAATTTGAGACCACAACAGTACCTAAGTATTTCAGAATTATGTTGTTACAGTATTGCTAGTCGTGAAACAAACTTTACTGTTAACCATTACTCCCTGGTTTTAAAATAACCCTAGATAGGATAGAAAACAGTACCTTATTTATAGAATAATTGTATTGGACTTTATTTGTTTTATAAAAGTAAATGATTTCACTTGACACATTACATTATTCATCGTAATTGGCAAGGTTATTGTCACTTAATCTGCAATTGATCAAATGATTCTATATGAAAAATTTTACATTTTTACATACCTTTTTCTTAAATCTTATAGTGAAAAAGTTTATAGAAGAAAAATAAGAGTTACTAAGAAATTTTGTTAAAATCCTATTTGTCCCAAAATAAATATTAAATAAATATGAAATTTTGTGATATAGATATAGACATTTTACTATATTATATTATTAAGTTAAAACCAAACTCCTTTCAGAATGGAACAGCCTATAGATAACCAAACTCAGAAGTAAATTTGCAATTTTTGATATTTTTGACAAAGGATCAATATTTTTAACAAACATTAAGTGATTATAAGATCTTTCTCTGTGACCTCAGAATATCAAACTGTAGAATCATTGTTTAATTATATATTAAGGTTCGATAATCATCAAGTATCCTGTTTAATAATACTGAAGCGAAATTATGCAGTTAGTTGAACACGTGTTCTTCAGCACAGTGATTAGGTATTAATCTTAAGAGAAAAGGTATTTAGAAATAGTCCCATGATTAAGACTGAAAATGGCTTTGGCTGAGTTTAATAGATCGATAATCGGTGAGCACAATAAGTCAACAACAGCCTGAGATGCACTCGAAAGTAAATGCTTGACGAGCCCCAGGAAAGAAAATAAAAATGGCTCAGAAAAAAAGCTTGAAAGGTCCAAAGAAACCAAAGTTTTAGTAATTAAATTCCTATAACATTTTATTGAAAAGTTGTTAGTTCTTCTGGTATTTAATATTTTTTGATTTTATCAATTTTTTTTTCATATAAACAAGAATATCCTCGTTATTCTTACCACCACATAAAATTTAGATATACCGTCTGAAAGAGAATTAAATTTTCTATAAGACGGATATATTTAAGTTTTTGAGTAACTTTTTATACCGGTTGTTATCAGAAGTTAAATATACCATTTGGGAAATGTGCAAAATATCTTCTTCGTTGTCGTTTTTCTAAAATTTGTTAAAGCATATCCCTACATGTTTTTTTTTCAGCAGAAACTATTGCATTTAATATGCTTTCCAATGATATACTTACTTTTGTGATAGCTGTTTGTTTTCACAGCAATATCATGGGCAAAAGAAAGAAAACCACAAAAATTGAAAATTTTCAAATTTTATATTTCTTGATTGACCAAAATAAAAAAAATCAAAATTTCATTAAACAAACCTAAAATTATAACAATTATTCAAAATGTCTTCACTCTTGTTTAATACATTTGATGCATCTTCTTCTGACACTATCAACAACCCGTTCAAGTTCAACGCATTTTTGTCGCATTTCATTGCAACACACACTAATTCGATTAATTAGTTCGTCTCGAGTATTAATGTTAATACTATAAACATTAGATTTTAATGTGCGCCAGACATAGAAATCAAGGGGCGTAAGGTCAGGGCTTCTGGGCGGCCATCTTACCGGACCGTATCTTCCGATCCATTTCTCCCCAAAGTATTGATTCAAGGAATTTTGCACAATTCTGCCATTATGGGCTGGGTATCCATCCATTTGAAACTAAAGTTTCTGTCTAGCGGCTAAGGGGATTTCTTCCAGAAAGTCAAAGAGGTCATTATTTAATAAATTTGAAGGCTCATTGGAATTGAGCCGATCAGGAAGTATTACAGGCCCGAAAAGGCGACCTCTCATTAAGCCTATCCATACGTTAACCCTTGCATGCTGAAAATGTGAAACAACAGTCGCATGAGGGTTTTCTGTATGCCATATATGGTTATTTCTTAAATTCATTATTCCGGCTCTTGTAAATGTTGCCTCATCTGTCCAAAATATTTGATCTGTTCCTCACTCTTGCAACTTATTCAAGTACCACCTACAGAATTGAAGCCGCACCTCACCATCCACTGGCAATAAATCCTGAACTTTTTATATTTTATAAGAACTCTATGTACAGTGAAATGGTGAATCCTTAATGCAGCACCAATGCGGCGAGTACTTCTTGATCTATCTTCTGTAACAGCTCTCATAATCGTAGGTTCTTGTCTCCAGCATTAACCATTTTGATGATCTTCTAATCCGCAAACCTCAAATGGAACCAGTTTCCCCACAGCGTCTAAACACTTTTGCAAATGTACTTCTATGGGGTTGCCGTCTATTAGGAAAACGAAGCGCATACTCCCTTACTGCCTCCCGCGAGTTTCCATTTGCGACACCGTAAATAAATAAGTAACGTCCCGATATTCAATGTTTGTGAAACTAGGCATTATTTTTTAATTTCGTGTTTGTGACCCAATATCTTCAATATTGCGGAGGGTTGTTGGGTGGGGTCAGAAATAAAATAGAAACCTGTTTACCTAAATGTCGACGTTTCGACTTATATCAACAATTGTTGATTCTAGTTTGCCCACAATAACACCTACAATTTAACCCATGTTAAAAATAATTCTACGCTCCTATTATAAATGTGTTTTAATTATAACTTAAGAAACCTAGACTTAGTGTCCTGAGGATGACTTAATATAAGTCGAAACATCGACATTTAGGTAAACAGGTTTCTGTTTTATTTCTGACCCCACCCAACAACCCTCCGCAATATTATTTTTTAAGCACGTTTAAATAAAATTACCTATTTAACTACTTTAAGTCGAAGTGAAAACTTAATGATAGTTCTTGGCAAATTGTAAATTTCTATGCTTTTGTTTTAAAATCAAGTGATACATGGTTTGTGAATTTCCTTCTTTTGCGGATTCATTACCATTTACAAAAGAAGGAAAACCTGCCTTTTTTCTTAAATAATGAATATCGCGATATGTTATTTATTTACGGCTTCTCTAATGGAAATTTGTGGATTTGATGTGTTAGGCAAGATAGATCTACAAGTACTCACCCCATTGGTGCTCAAAAGATCAAGAAATATAAAATTTGAGAATTTTCAATTTTTGTGGTTTTCTTTATTTTGCCCATGATATTGCTGTGAAAACAAATAGCTATCACAAAAATAAGTATATCATTGGAAAGCATATTAAATGCAGTAGTTTTTGCTGAAAAAAAAACATCCCTATTAACCAGGTGATTATTCACCTCTTAAAGTTTGGCGGTTTTTATAGTAGACACCCTGTATAGATCATATGAGCAGTGTAATTCAAGTTTAAATTTAAAAGCTAATTTCTCATGTACTGCTAGAGCCACCACACTCTATAGTATTTTCTTTATTGTAAATATGAATGTAAAATGAGTTAAATGACTTGTTTAAAAAAGTTTGTAGCTTTACATTTGGAGATGTTGAGATACAGCCGGACTTTAAAGTGCTAAATAATTAGGATCCTCCTGAAGTGCAAGATTTAAGGCCATCAGCAAAGTAAACAATTTTATTTTATATAAAATATTGCCTGCTGTCATTGTTAAAAAATTGAATAACCTGAGCTCTCTCTAAAGTACTCAGTAATATGTTACACATATAGTTCGGTTCTTATGCTGAATTTGACTTGTTCACAACTCAATGTGATTTATATACTCTGTAAATAAATTCTCAAAAACTTTAGAATTGTTTAGAATCCATATTGGCCGAGTACTAAAAAAAATTAAGCTCGTCAAAATAAGATTTATAAAAGAAGGAAAATGATTATTTGTAGTGCCTTTTAATGATAAATTATAGGGGTCTAAAAAGCATAAAACAGCTTTTTAAGAAATTTTTAAGTGGTATGGGATGTTTGGCTATACCTAATCTACGAAGAGAATGAATAACTAAAAAAAAAAGATCATAATTTTTACCATTAAGACCAGCGATTTTTGTGTGCCAATATATTAAAATAAATTTTTTAGAAACAATTATTTTAAAGTTGTAATACTCCTTTTTAATTTAAAGTCTGAGACGTTGATTTTTTTCTGTACTTAATTATAGCCAATGGTGAAATTAACTACTATAAATATATCAATTGTCGTATACAAATTCCAAAACAAACCCGCCCCTGTTTTTCCCTCTTAGGAAAAAAAGAACCTCCCTAGACCATAAATATTTCAACGTACAAATTAGGGCTTAAGTCTGTTTAATGTTATTCACAAATGGACTGGAAGTCAATGAAAAAGAAGTCACAGAAGTTCCCGGCTTAAGACCGAAAATAGCCCGAAAAAGTAAACATTTTCGTTCGTTTCTGGAAATGCACCCAAGAACCCCCAAAGTTTGTTAGTGTTTGTTTTTTGGACGGATATACATATAGTTTTTTAAGAGGGGAAGTTGGTTAATGAGCTTAGTTTTTTAGGCTTAGTTTAAGGAATTTATGGTTTGTTTTGAATTTTGAAAGGAATTATGAAAACCGGATTTATGTCGTAAAATCTGTTTAGGGAATATTCCTGATTCTGATAATTTTTGATTCTGTATTTAAACAATAATTTAAATGTACAATTGACAAGTTTTTCAAGTATTTTTATGACATTCATTTTATATCTGTAATAATATTGTTGTAGTAATATTGAGAGATTGTCTAAGTAAATTTTTTTTTATTCAGAAGTTACTATTTTAACTGAGGCGCTCTTTGCTCGTAGATAGTAAAAAAAAATTGTAAATTTACTGTAAATATTTGTTCATCTACACTATTGTGTATAAATATAGCAACAAGCGATGTTTTCAAAAATATTATTTGCTCCTTTATTTATTCCATATTATTTCTTCGCTTTTAAGTACACGCCTCTGTATTATTTATAAATATACCGAGATATCATAAAAATGCCAATTCAGAGTATGGAAGGAAAATTATGTTTATTTATTTAGACAATATGCATAAATATAGCAACATTCTTGTTTCGCATTTATTTTATTAGTTAAATATCGATTTACCTGCTGTAAAGTTGTTATTTTTGAATCTCAAAATTAACTTAAAATGGGTCGCTCAAAAACCGTCTCTGGTGATGTAAGAAAAATTATTGTAGAGCATTACGAAAATGGTGCTAGGCAGAGTGACATTGCAAGAAGCTTACGGCTTCACAGGTCCATTCCGTATTCCTTCCGTATCCAGAGTTTGCAAAAAAATTCGCCTTACTGGAACAGCTGCACCGGCGCCCATTCCTGGTAGACCCAGAACAACAAATTTGAGGATGGATAGGCAGCTGCTATGAATTTCCAAAGAAAATCCTTTTTTGTCTTCTTCCCAAATTTTGGCAAAATTAAAAGAGAATGGAGGAGTAAACCTCAGTTCCAGTACCGTAAGGAGAAGATTATTTAATGCCAACTTACCTGCTCGTCGCTCCGCCAAAAAACCGTTACTCTCAAAGAAGAACGTCAAGGCTCGTTTTCACTTTGCCCAATCTCATGTCCACTGGTGTGTAGCTGATTGGAAGAAAGTCGTATTTAGTGATGAATCTAAATATAATTTATTCAGGACTGATGGAGTGATGTACGTCAGATGCCCCAGTGAACAAAGATTAAACAAAAAGTACATTTGGCCCACAGTTAAACATGGAGGGGGAAATATTCTTATATGGGGATGTTTCTCGGCTCGTGGCATGGGACCCATAGTAAGAATAGTGGGCAAAATGGATCGTTTCATGTACAAAGACATTCTGCAAACACATTTAGTGCCATATATGGATGAAGTCATGCCAGTAACAGCCATATTTCAGCATGACAACGATCCAAAACATGCTTCTTAATTTGTTAAGAGGTGGCTATCCGATGAAAAAATAAATATAATGGTCTGGCCATCTCAATCGTCAGACCTAAACCCTATAGAGAATTTATGCCATTACATTGACACCAAAATCAGGCACCTAACATGCTCTAATACAAATATTCTCTTTGAAATAGTGGAAAAAGCTTAGAAAGAAGTGAACAATGACTATATTATGAAATTAATTGAGTCCATGCCAAGACGATGTGTAGATATTATAAAGGAGAAGCGGTACTACACGAAATTTTGAATTGATTTTAATTTAGTTGGGTTATATTTTTTTTATAATTAAAACTATTTTTTGTTGCTATATTTTTGAATAATAAATGTGCATAAAACAATTTGGTGTTTTATTTATTATGATACAAAAAATATGATAATATGAAAATATAAACAGGCTCTAACTATTCTTGTAAATAATATATAAACCTTACTTATAAAATAGATACTAAAAGATATATAACAGGAAAGTTCAATGTTGCTATCTTTTTTCACAATACTGTACGTATGGTTTTACATAATTAAATATTCTTTTTATCAAAAAAAAAATAATCTAAATACAGATTTTCTGGTCCTTCGTCTTCTGATAGAAGTATTTCTATCAGAATAATTCTGATATGGTTCTGCTGTCAAATGTCCCTTTTTAATCAAAGTTTTAAATCAGATCTTCTGCTGTGTTAATTAAGAATTTGATGGTGAGACAATGTACACACCCATGGAAAAATATTTATAGATTGCATTCTAGAGCCTCTTCTGTGCATGTTACCCCTTAATCATATGAAGAAAAAAAAGGGAAGAGGTATAGGTCAATCAAACCAATATTTAAAAAAATATATTTTTTTGTCCCAATACATGAAACTTAAAGACAAATTCTGTATAAGTGCAAAATATTAATAATAAGTTATAAAAAAATTAGCTCTTCTACTAAAACTTTAGTCAAATAAGACACATTCTTTGAAAAAATCACAAAAATAATAAAAAAGTCCTTGTCAGTATCATTGTCATCGATATTGTCTTCTGAGTCCCCAAACAATTCGCGCTCAAAACAAGAGTCTTTGCTGTATTTATTACATGGTCCACAAATCGTGCACATTTCGTGCATTGTATTTAATCAATTGAGTCTTTGTAGTTTTTCCATTTAATCTTGCAGATACCATATTGAGATAGTCTTTTTCTTTTCCCCCTACTCTTTCTGGTAGAGAGTTGCTGTGTCATGGGAAAACGCTAAATGAAGGAGGTCTTTGGCTGTAGTTCGAAATTCCCCAGGAATATTTTGAGGATTTGAACATTACATCTGTAACAGTGAGAGACGATTCACTTCTAGGTTCCAATTTTTTTCTCTTTTATGTTTTTTCTCAGCTCCTGCTCCACAATGCTCTTTCAACAAATTAACCAAGCTGTTGTCTAAGACTCTTTCAATGTCTGTATTTCCTAGTCTATTAGGAATGCGCTTTAAAACTTTGTCAGGATTTTTAGGATGCAAACCAGTTATCTACCACATTTGGATTTACTCCTTTCCACAATCTGACCAGTAGATTCGAAAATTGTTCTTTTGGGATACGGCCTTGGAAACAAGACTGATCTATCATCTCTTTTCATTTTCTTTTTATTGGGGCGAATACATCAACATCAAGGAAATGCACTAAATGTGTGGCTTGGCTGGAAAGGGAGTTATGTAGATATGATGTACTATATATATTGTACCACATGCCTGTATCACCTTGGTGAAAAGTGGCTACTTGGTTGTTCTCTGATAGATTCGACGAAAGGCGGAAAAAGTTGGAAGAACCACATTTCGAATAAGTTCATGTCAAACCATTCGCTCGCACTGCTTGCATATTTTATTCCTTGTGACACCTTGCGTCCATTTATTATAAACATTCAAAGCTATATACAACTATTGCACATAGGAGTATTTCATCAATCTGGGCGGCCAAAATTATTTTTGGTAATCATGAATTGTAATCATGTTTCTAACATGATAACAATTAATACAGTCAATACTACCTACAGTAAATACTGCAAAATAATACTACAGTCAATACTAATTAAATACAGTCGACTGTAGCATTGATATGGTGTCTTTTAAGAAAGGTTCCGACAACTTTCTTCTTCTCGGTCTTATTCCCGTCATTACAGGATCCGAGTTTAGAAGAAGTCAAAAAAAAGAAGTAAAAAAAGACGGTACATAACAGTTATTATTAGTACGAAATAAAGATAATTCACCTGTTTAATATGTCCGCATTACATTCTTGTCGAGAAAATTTTCTTGCGAAGTTTTGGCGATAGAGGCGTATGTATTTGTTCCTGGCTTCAGCAGCCTCCTCAGACAGTTGTCCGATTGGCAGCAAAGCATGTCTTATCACTTGAGGCCCATGGATAGGTATTTTGTGGAGCGTGAGGGTCATCGGATGCCAAGGATACAGCTGGATATAAAGTTCTGCCGTTTCTGTAGCGAAAACCGAAAATTTTTTCGTATTCACCTCATGCTCACTCGACAAAACTTCCAGAATAATTTTCAGGCGATAGATAAATGTTGCGTCTATAACAGTAATTTCTGCAGACAGTTCGTGGTTTGCAAAAAATCGTCTACTGGTATTGCCGTCATTCGTGTTGCCGAAATTTGCCTTTGGGACAGCTACAATGAGACCCATCTTTGACTTAAATTCGCTTTGGATTGCGAGTTTCCTGAGTTTGACTTTTTCTTTTTCTTCATCGCTTCTGAGCTGCCACTTTTGTACTGGTAGTTTATAGGCCAAATGTAAAACAGCTTCAAAAAATCGTATTCGGGCATGAAGAATAGATAAACCAAACTCAAAAGTTTCCACATTAACTGTCCCCTTTTTTTGGATACAGTTAAAATCCTTTGAAGTTAAGCCACATAGGTATGTAGCACCCCATTGTAGATGATGTGCTTGTCACAGAGTTGCACACCTGAAATATTTTTTTTTTAATTATTAGGTAGAACTACAACAATAAAACCTAATAATCATGTTTCGGGTTCGATTTTTAAAATAGTAATAAACATTTTCAATTTTTGTTTTTTTACTCACCTTTCCATCGACCATGGTCAACATCATTGTATGCGATACCTCGCAAGCAATATTTTCTTTCATTTAGACTTTCGTTTTGTTTAAATTTTTTAAAGCATCTTTGATATATGATATTTCTTCTTTTGTCACATCTGTGGTTTCTTTTATAAATCTCAGCCTGATTGGGCGGCAATAACGAGGAGATGAGTGGGGTTCTGCCATAGTATTTTTCCATTTAAGGAACAAATAAGCCGTAAAGATACAAGTGAGCTTTGGAACAAGTTAGCGTCCGTGTCGGAGTCACATACAAAATTTTGTTTGAATTGCGCTTGTTGCGCTCCATCGCATCCCCATTTACATATGAGTTCCAAGGCATTTCTCTCTTCTTCGTCAAGCGTTTTAACTACTTTGTAAAGATCTGTCAGTAATCTGGATACAGTGTCATCCATCAAATTCTGAAGCTTAATATCTGCTAAAGTTTCGGTGACAGTAATAGATTCTTTGTCGGGGTTACACTCTTTTTTGACTTCTTGGATCTTACTGTAGCATGGATACATAGATGGATTATAATTTCTTATGATTTCGTACTGCCTCTTTGATAAGTCTGCTTCGATGAACATTGATAACTTGTTGCGGTGTTAGTTATACCATCTCTTTGGATTTACTTGCACTGAACGCTTTTTTATAGGCAGTGGCTCGTTTAGGTGTAGAAGTGATTTCTTTCAGCACGAGAGGAGCATCACGTTTCCCTTCATTAGCTAGAAAAGAAAAGCAACAAAACGGTTAATATTTGGGTTCAAAAACCTATGTATCTACCATCAACTTACAGCAAATATGTGTTATTAAATCAAGTATTCTGCGATATTGACAAATATGTCAAAAACAAAGTTAGTTGTCATATACCCGTGATTATAAATATTTCAATCCGAAAATATAATTTTAAAAATGGCTGCAAATGATAATAGCCGATACGTTATATCTGAAAGGAGCAGCACCGAACAGCACATGGTGAATATATTTGACAGGCATTTAAGACCCGTTTTGAGGGAAATAAGTCGCGATACTTTAATTACATTTATTTACTGAATGCAGGATCAGGAGGTGCCAATGCTAGAGTGGGACCAAAGTAGGTTGCAGCAGGAAATTTTAAGTGTCCTACAAAGAAAAACCTGGTCTGCATATATTGGGTTACCGAACAACACCGAACAGCAGATGATGATAACATTTGACAGGCATTTCAGACCCGCTTTGAGGAAAATGAGTCGCGGTTCATTAATGACGTTTATTTACGACATGCAGGATCAGGAGGTGCCAATGCCAGAGCTGGACCGAAGCAGGTTGCGGCAGGAGATTTTAAGTTTCCTTCAAAGAATAACTAGGTCTGCAGACGATGCGCTAAATTAAGCTTTTATAAATTAAGAATATGAACCTAATTCCTTTTTTATTTTAATAATATAAAATTATGATAAATAGATATGTGTGTATTTTTTTAAAATCTGAACGGTACTTTCTTTAAGTTGGTTATTATTATGATCTTTATATTTTTTAGATGATAAATTTGCTGCCATTTTCGGCCTTTAGCATTGAATCGTCTAAAAGTAATTTATTTTGTTTACTCACTTACCTAATTTTACTTGAGTTGCAAAAGTAAGTTCTTCAAGGTCATTGTCTCTTCTCAAAGTTTCCGTTTTTCTTCTCTTGGTTCTTTCACTCGAATCATAGAATTTTATTTTTGGACGGCCAACTCTTTGAGAGGACGAGCTCAGATGTTTAGGAAGTGAAATGATTCCATTCAGCCATCCTTTGTTATTCTTTTCGAATTTATCCCATATAGCATGTGACTTTTTCCATTTTGATACAATTTCAGACGAATTTCTCGTTTTACTTTTATTTCATCCTCATCAGAAAATGGTCCAAAGTTAAGGATGTATCCTTCCAGATTTTTGCATTTTTCTGTTATATTAACACCTTCTGACTCCCTGACAAATGTAAATAGCATCCTACGTGTCATATTTCGAAAGCCAGATGCAGCTAACACATGAAAAAATCACGAAATGTCACATTTCAAATTATCGATATTTTGAGATGTCCTCCTCCCTCCTTTAAGGCGTTAGTTCAAAAAGTTGAAAAAACTGGACATTTATTTTTTGTACCATAGAAGACAAATATGTAGGCTATTCAAAAATATTAATATCAATGCCTGGCAAATCCCGGCACTTTCACTTAATCATTTTTGATATATATTTTTTTTAAATGTTTATTACTAAAAGGTTATCATCTTAAAAATGGAATACCAAAGAAAGTATACAATAAATGTAAAAAAATAAAAATGCTGTTTGTAAGTACTTACCTGTTATCATTTGTTACCAATTTGTTACCATTTTTTATCTTTATTTACCTGTAACAATAGAAATCCGGCGGTAAAACACAAAAAACCTAACCTAAAAAAAAATAAATAAAAATACTCGCGGTGTGCAAGTTAGCCCGGGGTGGACAAGTAGCTCTCTGCTTACGGTATCTTGTATATTGTATTTCGTAAGATATATCGTCTTGTTAATGATCTTCCTTCTTTTCTTTCTTATTTTGTATCCTATTTTGTTAATATTTCTATATCAGACGCTTGATTTCCTAATACCATATATTATTAAGATATTTTTTAATATTCTACATAAATATTTATGCTAAAATAAACACTTAGTGTGATAATAAACTTTAAAATCATCAGAAATCGGAGTTCTAGACAATAAAAAACAAATGTTGGCATGCTGTCAAAGGAAAAAGAAATATTGTCCCTTATAAATCCTTTGCTGAACTCTCTCAAGCTCGTTAATGTATTGTGTGATGTATGTGAATGACTAAAAAAAAAGAGACTTCAACTTAAATCTGATAAAAATGAAAAGCAATTTAAGAGAATCTTTATCATAAAATATATAACTAGATAGACTGAAGATAAGAGCAAAAGTCCGGTAGTTAGATATAGGATATAGGGTTTTGTATTGTTTGGTAGAAGGTAATTTTTTCTTTAACGTTACTCCTAAATAAAGTAATGTCAGTCTCAAGACGGGTCAGATCTACATGACCGATTTGATTAAATGATATTACTTAAAGCTTGTCAATATTCATCATTAATTTGTTTATGTTTCATTGTATTTTTTTTAATTGCAATTGAGTTTGCAAGAAGTATTGTTTAGGAATGTGTTACATGAAAATGAACGTTGACTTTGCGACAATGCCTTTGCAAAATAGTTGTGTTCATTTCATGCTGTTGATAATAACATTTTGTTAACGTAACTTTATTAATAAGATTTTAACAATGAACTACCATATCGACAAAAGAAGCATTTGTTTTTCATCTATTGGAAATCTTTATTGTGTAGCTGAAAAACTTTAGAAACCTGTTAATAATCATTTTAAATATTTAATTGTTAGTACCTATGCTAAAAACGGACAAATTAGGCTTATTATATGTGGAGAAGGTATTACTAATAAATCTTATCAATGCACTTTAAACTGACTTTTAATGACCTAAGAACCTCTTCTTCAAAAGTCTATTGGTAACAATATAATGTCTGTGTGGTTCTTAGGAGTAGTGGTTTTGATAGAAAGTTAAGAATTTCAAATTTCTTATAACATTCATCAAAAAATTTATTTTATGTAAAACTATGTAATGAAAAAAGAACTGTGTAACAGCTCATGATATAAGTTATGGAAATTTGTCGTTTTAACAGTACAGCAAGGTTTTAATGACTTTTCTATTTTTACTTACTTAAGAAATATTATTTTCATAATATAAATTAATAGAAAGTAAAGGGTAATTCTGTACTTAAAAATAGATCTGAAGACTATTCTAATAATTCTCGTTTCTTAATGTATTAAAATCATGATGAAGCTTATAGTGATTAGAACAATATAGAAAAATTTAGGAGGGAAAGTCTTTGCTCCACAAATAAAATGCGAATTCTAATGTCAGCAATGATGCATTGCAGCAAGTGTTTTTGTCATCATCAGACTGTAAAATATATTACAAACAGTTCAAAAAATATTTACGAACATCTCTTGCGATCAATGATTTCAAAAAATACAAATTAAAATAGTAAAATTGTAAAAAATTATCAAAAAATTAATAAAAATGATTTGCGTACTTAGTTTTCTTACAATTTTTAATTTTGTTACAATTTAAATCTGTATTTTTTAAAATCATCTATCTCAAACAATATTCGTAACCCTTTTTGAACTCGTTGTAATATGTTTTAGAGTCTGATGATGGCAAGAACACTTGCCAAAACGCATTACTCCCGAAAAGACTTTCCCTACTAAACTTTTTTATATTACCTTGACTCAACCATAGAATAGACTTTTTCCTTGATCAAAACAGTTATTAAAAGCACTTGTTTTTAAAAACTCTCATTCAGATAAAATTTCATTGTGAAGATGCACTATGGTTTTTATGTCTTTCACGTTAAAAGATAGCATGGTAAATTTTTTTAAATACAGATAATTTAAATGGCATATAGAGTTCCATTTTTTGGCACTTTTTCGTTTCCAATCTACAAAGTTTGGTACAGGTGTATATATATTTGTAATAGGGAATGAATAATTCTCTTCCTATAATGTTCACTATTCGAGTAAGAAATAAGCATAGGCAATTCATAGCTATCTTGTGAAAGGTATTTTTTCTATTATAGGTTAATGAAATGTCTGAGATTAAGGTCATATTTTATCTCGATAATATATTTTTAAGCTATTTTAAACTACTTCATTATGTTCTCATATGCTCCATCGCATTCGATAATACTACAAATTAATAAATAATAAGCAGGTGCAAAGTATTACATATTGAAATGTGATGTTATCCAGAGGACTATATTCTTGTAACATTTTTAAAAAGATAAAACTAGTTTTGTTCATGGAATAATCCTAGTCCAATTTTTTTTTTGTGAGATCTTAAATATACTGATTCCATCTTAAGTGGCGGCCAAATTAATTGACAGAAGTTTGTATATTAGTAGTAATTTTATGTTTTACTGCTTTTCAAGATTTTTCGATCAGTAAACAAAATATTACTCCTAGAATTATTTAAAAAAAAATTGCTTTAATGATATTAAATAAAATTAGCCCTAAGTCGTCCTCTCTCATTCTTTTATTTTCAAGATAATTCCCTAAAAGTAATAAAGTCAGACCGGAATACCACTATCCTGTAGCATTGCAAAAAAGGTTCAATAGTTACTATATCAAAAGCCATATGATTTAGAAAAACTGTAACATAAATCTAGGTTGTTATAAATATTTTTATTATTATTATTACAGAAATTTATTCTAAATCTCTCTGATTCGACGTTTTTTACTAAAATATGTTGTACCATCTGATAAACAGCATGTTTTTCGTTCTTATTTAAATGTAGTTGCTTAGTTTTATTTTGACCATTTCACGCATGAACGCTGGGCAGTCTCCAATTACGTGGTCTGCATTTTCTTCTACGTAGACTGTAGAAATGATGCCAGGGACCAGTCTAGAAAACCGTCACTAGATGAATTTCGCTCCTTTTTATGCGCAGTAATTGTTTGTTAAGATAGGCAAAGGACCCAGGTATGTAAGGCACACATAGCCTGTCTCATGACAGATTCTTCCGTCCATCTCCGGACCCTCTTTTTGTCGAGCTATCGAGCAGACTCTTTAGTAATGCGACAGCTACTTTTGGGTATGCCATTATAGGTTCTGGTCCTACCGACAGTTTTTCTGATCTTAGTCTAGCAAGAAAGGTCGCTTTCTTATTACCACTATAACCTAGTGGTCAAGCACCCAAAGAAACTCATGCCTGCAGGCTCTGCCCTTATACACCGGTTTCTAGTAAAGACCTTTATACACTCGATACAAGCTTGGAGCTCACCTTTTTGGCCATACTAGCTTTATTGGCGGCTGTCTATCCGAACAGATTGACATAACTTTATTGCCGTACCAGCAATTTAGGAGGAGATCGAGAGAGTCTCCGAGAGAATAGAGATTTTCCGTCCGTATTTGAACACAGAGAATACTTCATCTTGGAAGACAGTTGCATGCTGCTACAGCGAGTAGACCCTGCTAGTATATGGTGCTGCGCCAGCTCTGTCGCTCACTCTAAAGCCGCATGTCTACTAGATACTCGCCCCCTTTACTAATGCAGGAATCCTCTTTACCTGCCGTATGGATACATAATAGCCTACTGTCGTAGGTATATACAGTACTCAGTGAAGTACAGTAAAGAACAGGACATTTCTGTACGACCTGCAACCAGATTTTAGCTAAACCAGCTATAACCAGCCTCACTAGCCCGTACCTAATTAAGAATATGTAGCCTGCCCTCCTGGCCTCGATTTGTTTCACAACGTTCAAGACCAGAAGGTTCAATAGTCTAGTTATACAGAGTTTCAAGAGTTCTAGATAGGGCCATTCGCATATATCCTGCGATGATATGCGCTAATGATATGAAGTGTTAGACTATATCCAGTTGTTCTAAAAGATTTATCTCGATCAGTATACGGGGTGATGTTTTTACAAGCAGACCCAAAGAAGGAACCTTTTTAATCATAATATCTACTTGACCGTACTAAAAGAGTTTGAAATTCAAGGAGGTATCTAGAAAGCATACTATTTTGAACTATTTTAGCTGCACGCCTCCTGGAAATTTAAAGGATATATGAGTTCTGTTTTTTTTGTAGATAATCCTTAGCCCCTCCAAGAGGTGACACCGGCCCACTATGGATAAGTTTGGGATTTTTCATTCCTCGGGTACCTCTGCGCATGGATTTTTTTGCACTGAAATTTATTTTTTTACTATATCGAACTAACTATCCGAACATCTTGTTCTCATCGCATACATCATGGAAACACTGGGATGTATCGGGATATGAGCACATCTAAGGAGAGGAGAGCCCTTTAAAAATTTGTATTATGCCACTTTCATTGATTTTTTGAGTCGAAAATTGGCTTTTAAAGATCTGAAGCTCTGGCTCATAAGAAAAGTAAAAAACCGTTAGAATTAGGGCTATAGAGTCCATAGAAGCAGAAATATCCAGCATCAGAGTTTGAGATTTTTCATTTATCTGGTACGCATTTTTTTTAAGGACTACCAGGTCGTCAGTGTACGTTAGTGTACATACCTCCCGTTTTTAGATCAATAATTTTTTTGTAGTATTTACGGTACTTATTTTTTCTTGACTATATAAACCTGCAATAAAATGACGAAAAAAAATGAAGAGATGAAGGAGAAATTTAAAAGTTGTACTTTCTGCAGTTTTTATTTTGTAGCTGTTTTTTTTTTGGTCAAAATTATGAGTTATGCCTCTATACTTTTCTACCATAATTTTAATAGAATTCGCTAAATGGTTATTAAATTTCTTACATAAAACATGTGTTTTAAAGTGACCCTGTCTTAAACAAATATTATAGGCTCTATAAGGGGTCCCATAAATAATGGTAAATAATTTAACAGTAGATTCCTTTTAAAAAAAGAATGAAGTTAAGTTAAATTTTTCTAGTCCGAAAGTCAAAGACCACCAAGATAGAGGATGATAAACTTTATGTAATTTTTTTTTTTAAATTTTGGCTGTATACTTAGGATTTATTCGCTTTAACAAAATTTGAAAAATTGTTTTTTCTATATGGCAAATCTTAAAATTAACCTTTTTTAAAATTATGTCATAAAGGGCGTCACCAGCAAGATTTTGATTTTTTTGTGAAGTTTTAGGCTTTAATTTTTTATTTAACCCTTTTCAAGATACTTACCTTTAACATTTTCAATGCACTCAAAAAATGACATTCATAAACTATTCAAATTGCTTTATTATACCTCGAATGAATAATAAAATACAAAAGCTAAATTTAAAATAAAAATTATGAATATTTGCCAGTAAATGAGGTTTTTAAAATTGTTTTACTGAAAAATCTCCGAATCTTGAAAAATATTTGCTGATTTCGAAATGACTTAGCAGCCGTTAAGATTTCTACCATTAATTTCATGTATGCCATGCCATGCCATCATATGCAAAAATCTAAGTCTGGAATTTGTTCGAGCCAAAGTCTTCAACTTCCAAGTAATATAATAAATAACAATAATTAACAGAAGTAACAATAAGAGGTAATAGATAACGATACTAAATGTGTTAGTTCGAATTTTTATAACCACTCATCAAAGTAACTGACAAAAAACATAAATCCTGAAAGTGACAATGACATTTATAATAATTCATCTAGTTTGGCACGGCCTACCCGTATTGTATCGTAAAATATACTCTGTATATAATTTAAATAAAAAATTATATTATGTCAAGCCTAAAGAAGTTAAAAAATAAAAATGTTGCTGGTCGTGCCCTCTATGACATTCTTATTGTAAGATTTGTCATATAAAAAGAACCAATGGTTTAAATTTTTGTAAAAAACGAATAATAAATGCTAAATTTATGGTCAAAAATCAAAAAATTTTTATCAAGCTTATCAACCCGTATCTTGGTTGTCTTTGTCTTTTGGACTAGGAAAATTTAACTTAACATGATTTAAAAAAATCTGCTGGTTAATTACCATTATTTATGGGACATGGCATAAACGGTTTGTCTTAAAACTACGTTAAAAGATATAGAACATACGTAATACATAAAACTAAGATGTATGATTTTTTTACAACCACATCGGAAAAGTTGATCGTTTCATAATTGGCAATAGAAAAAATCATCCACAAAGACCAAAAAATTATTGTCGATTTTCTTATGAACAAATAGTCTTAAAACAATTTATGTGTTACGATAACAATAATTGTACACAGGTTATAAAACATAAGTGTTAATGATAATATAACATGAACCGTTGATCCGCATACGTTCAACTGTTCCTCAAAGTTTACCCAGTAAATCAACAAGTTCTCTGGTGCATTCACATACCCTGCATAAAAACTTAAGTACCTTTGGTCGTTTAAAAGCAATTATTTGAGTCGTGCCTTTCATTTAGCACCGATTTAATGACGGTTTTACGAAATTTTTAGTACCGCTCCTCGACGAAAAGTGCACGTGCGATTCCATCTGGGTACCAGATGGGTTGCATATCCGAATCCCCGGTGATAGTCTTTTTTTCTTTTTATTGTTCTGTTTCCGTTTTTGTCTCTTTACTTGGCAACTTTTCGGTTCTCACGGACGATGGATGAGTACTTTAAAAATTACATGGTCAACACATTTTTGGGATAAGTTAAGATATTATGGCTTATCTATTTTGCGAAATTTTAAAGGTTTTAAAGATTTTATGAATTCGATGCATAACAAAAGAACATATGTGGGTTTTTTCAGTTAAATTTAATTTTAAATAACTTTTAAGAAGAAAGGCTGAATATTTAAATACTATTATTTTTTCAGATCACTGGGGTTATCATCGTCAAGGATCGTGCCAGGCTGGTTTTAGTGCTGCTATTAACACTGTAAGTATTTTTTTTATATTTAGTATTTTCTTAGCATCAATATTTGATTCTAGTATATTTTTTAATGAATTTTCATTGTATATCCATATCAAATAAAAAATCATAAGAAGTTCATTTAGGCCATGGTTACTTTTGTGTCCCAAACTTGGATCTTAAAATTGTTATTTTAAGCTCCTAAACATTTTTTGTTGTATTTTTCTTATAATTTTTATAAGTAGAGTATAATATAGTCTGCAAAATATCGTAAATACTTTTTCCCAATTTTTTCATTCAGTTTTTATCTCATTCGAGTCAGACGCAGGCTCTTTTTCTTGGGGCGCATAATACTTTTCAAATCTCACTAGTAACAGACCAAGAAATCGCAATCGAGTCACTAAAAAATAAATCTATTGCTGGTTGAGACGGTATTTACTGTAAAGAACTGTAAGCATGCCATCATTAAACCTTTAAAAAAATTCATTTAGTCGTAGTTTATCACCAAAAAAATTTCTTGAACTGTGGAAAGAGGCCATACGCGTGTCCTGTTTTTAAGAATGAGGACCATGAGTCTATTAAAAACTACAAACTAATTCCCACCACTTTGCTAGGGTAGTAAAAAAAATTTTTTACTTACATATTTTACCATCATAACACCGGAAATAATAATAAAATTAAACTAAATTTTCTTTGCCTCTCACACAGTAGATATAATATAAATTGTTATGCGCCCCTCTTTTTTAACAAATTGCCAAGAAATGTTCAGTCACTTGATAATAAAAAATTTCTTAATGCTATTAAAACAACATTAATGAAAAATATTATACAGGGTGTCCGGAAAAAGGAGGCCAATCCTCCGGTCACATATAGGGTGGACCAAAATAATGACACTTTCGTTATGCTATTTTTTAATTGGGCGTTCGGTATTCAATATAGAGGGCGTCAAAATGAGAAATATAAAATCGGTTTTTTCAAGTAAGTCGAGTATTTTATAAGATATTAAATTCAAATTTGGTGTAAAAGGATTTTTTGGAACGAAAAATTAAAATCCGTTTACGGATTCACTATAGCTTGCAGAGGGCGCCACCCTCGGTATATTGTATGTGTTAAAAATGCCAAAACTTTTTTGTACTCCTGTATAATAAAGTTCTAGTAAGAAATTCTAATTATCCAATCTTTTCTTTTAAAAAAAGTATTCTTAGTAAATGTCGGCCTAAGAATCCGTTTATAAGATATCTTGAGTCAACAACTTTAGCTATTTCATCTTCAAAAAGTACAGGGTCTTTTACCCGACGATCCCGAGGCAAGACCTGCTTTTTGTAGATGTGAAATGCATAAAAAAAATATGGATTTTATTAGAGTTACTGACGAAGCCACGTTTACCAGAATTGGCACATATGGGCTGAAGAGAATCCTATAGTTGCCAGCCATAGTTGAGACACAACATCAAGTAAATTTTTAGTCAATGTGTGGGCAAGTGTTGTGTTTAACTTTCTTTTAGGACCTGTCATTTTACCAAATAATTTGACTGGTGATTCATGTTTGTTGTTGTTGGTTTAACAAATACTGCTGTTTATAAATGATTAATCAATTATTATCTTTACCCAAAAATACACTTTTATTTGCTGATGATCTAAAGATTTATTCTACTATCGTAAATTTGTCTTAATATCTCGAAATAAAAAATAATTATTTTTTCACAAAAAAAAGATCCAATTGAATGTTAATACTCGCTCTCGACAAATCTGAACTTGTGTCAATCTAGTTCGGACTTGGGTGTACTTTTTAATCCTGAACTAATTTTTGTAGTTCAGGTAGAGTCTGTCTTTAACCTCGCTAGTGGTTTTAATTGTCACGGTTTCAATAACACAGAAGCAGTAAGAACTAATAAAAATGATTTTTTTTTGTTTTGAATATTCTATAAATACGCTTCTGTTATTAGGAGTTTCTACTAAGCAATTCATAAATACTCTATAGGAAAGATTCAACGAAAGACTTCTTAACTATCTATCCTCTAAAGTTGATGGTATCTCTTGAACTAAGGAGAAATAAAACTTTCGTTGTGTTATTGCATAGAATGCTGCGTAGAGATATTGACTGTTGTGAATTACTAGAAAAATTAAATTTTGGTATACGACGAATAAATTCTAGAAGTACTAAAAAACTTTTTATTACACCAAAGCAAAAATCAATATGGTCCTATATTCATTCACCTTTGTATGTAATATGTCCTAACGCTAATAGAATCTCTTACATTTGTGATTTATTTGTGTGTTTACATGCTAAAGTTTTAAAGGCATTTCGGATTATTAAGTTAAATTGTTTGTTTGTTAATTTTTTCTCTTAAACATTTGGGTATATATTTTGTGTAGGTTGAGTAAAATTTCCGAAGTTTTTTTTTAAATTTCAGCCTTATTTGTTTTTTCTTACTTACTGATTTTTAATGTTAAGATTAAGACTTTTATTAGAATATTTACTATGAAAGATACATTACTACTAGATATATTACTATGATATTATGTAGGATATAAGTATGCATATATATACTTATTAACTCATGAGAATTATTATAACATTGTAATTTTTTAAAAATAAAAATAATTATAATATTGCAACGTAATTCAGGAATACATTTACTTCAGGAATACTCTTATATGTCAGGAACAAATTTTTATTGACAACGTCAAAAACTCTAACCTGACTTGCGTTGACTGTCGCTTAATTATTGCCAAGGCAAACAATAAAACTTGTTAAAATGTCATGAAACACGATCCTATTTTAAAGACCCATGGAACAATTTAGAAATATAATTTTCTACATTATTTTTGTCATAGGAGAATAATAATTTTAAGAAAATACTGACAGTCAAAGCAAGCAAGTATAGAAATTCTAGAAATTTTAAAATACAGGGATTAATAATATTATAAAAATACTTTAGCGAAAATTTAGCGTTATATTTCACAAGTAGTTTTTTTTTAAATCTAAAATGTCCTTTTAAATGATCACTTTGTATACAGAACACCAAGGCTAACATTAAAACAAAAACCTATCAGTAAAACTAGACTACGAATAAACTACATACATAATACATATAGCTAGAGGCGTAGCCTATCAGCAGGTTTAACGGTTCTACCAGATTTGTTTTATTTTGGCACCTAAAGAAAATAGTTTTCTGGTGATTGAAAAATGAATTTTTCAATGAATATTTATCAGAAAAGTTTCATTTGAAAAGATTTGTGAGGGTGCTGTTGGAGAATTACCACTATTTTGAACTGAAGAATCTAAGACACTGCCTGCTCATACTTTGTGAATCAATATTACTCAAATTATGCATAGTTTCATTTTCAAAGCGAATGCTATGATATTTAAATTTGTTATATTTCAAACTTTTGTTTATAATAAATCTGATAAAAATATTCCTTTATTTTCCTTTCATTATCAAATTTGTTGATTTTTGTTAAGTGCTTTCTTTTCTAGACACAATACTAGGTGTACTTTGTAATTTCACATTGTATGATTAAGGAATGATTTTTTCCATTAAGATCCCACTTATCCATTTATTATTTGCTTTTTAATTAAAAGTTTTTACTTTCACACTCACGCTAACTTTTAATTTACACTCATACAACTCTATATTAGTTCTATTATTATAACTCTTTTGTTTGAGGTTTTAATAACTCCATTATACTATATACGGTATGTATTTACATCTTATACAGAGTTATTCGCGACATACGATACGGAATATTATGTTAATTGATTTTTAGATTCTACATCGTAAATAAATATAGGTTTTATTAAGGTTTACCTACCTTAAACATTATAGACTTCGAAATATTTTTTGTTTTGTGAATATACTAAGACAATTTCAATAAAAAACTCGTTGCAATGTGTTTTCTCTTTTTTTACCATATTTGCAGTGATAAGCACTAAACTATTAAATTTTGTAAACAAGTTACTATTTTGTACAGGACATTTTAAAAAGGTTTAAATTATTACAGTTTTAACAAGACAATAAGTTGCTTAATTTAAATAGAACACGCTGGATTTTATATTACCAATAAATGTGACAATTAATTCTTTTTCAAATTTAATAAGGTCTTTTTATAACTAAACCTTCTAATTTAAAAAAATATATATTTCTAAACTTAAAACATATTATTTCATAGTAGTTTATATCATTTTCTTGTAATTTTATTAATTTTTTGTATATAAAAGTAACTAATTTATGATGGGTAATCAAGTTTAAATAGTTATGGCTTTTGAGGTACAATGACATGCTAAGCTTGAATTAAATACCCGATTAAATATCCGATTATGATTGATAAAGCTTCTCTTATCTGCTCTTTCATATTTTCTGATGTGGTAAGAGGTAACTTAAAAATAAAATCTTGGAGGCCACTCGATCGGACTACTTCTTCCTATCAATCTGTTGTGAAAATTTGTATTTAAAAATTGTCTATCCCCACGGTGAAAATGTGGCAGTGTTCCATTCATTTGAAGCCACATAGTTCTTCGAAGGCGTAGAGAAATGTTCTCCAATAATACTGGAAAACCATTATTTAAAAATCTTGTTCCATCTAAATTTGCATCAAAAAAATGTGGACCAATGCCAAAGCTTCCTATTATTTCTCTTCATATATAAATCGACCATTTATGTTGATTATGGACTACTCTAAACGCATGCTGATTGGAATCAGAGTAATGATGAAAATTATGTCTGTTAAAAGAGCTATTATTGTGACAAGTATATTCATCGGTAAATAAAATATTATTATAAAAAATGGTGATTATCTGCAACCTTATCAAAGAACCACATACAAAATTCACCTCTTCTATTGAAATTATTTTCCGAAAGTTCTTGGAGACGATACATTTTATTGGAGTGAAAGTGATTTCGATTTAGTACTCTAGAAACACTTCCTTGACTAATATTATGATTTTCTGTAATTTGGTTTTGCCCTATAGGAGAAACTTCGACACTTTCCATTATGGGTTTTCTTTTAGGATCCATCTTGTACTCAAATACCATGTCAATTCGTTCTTCTCTAGAGTAATTTTTTATTTTCATTACGCAAAAAAAACTATTAAAAGCTTTAATTATTAAACGAGAACTTTAAAAAAAGCATTTAACATGACAAGTAAATTATAAACAATATAACCTGCCGACCTGTCCTCGCCTATTTGGTGAGTATTGAAAAAATTGCAAAAAATCAACATGTATTTAAAGAAATATAATTTTTATAAAAAATGTGAAAGCTAAGAAGAATAATATTATTTTTAAAGAGCTTTTAAAAAATTTGGAATGTCAATAGCAGAAGCTGATATCATCTTGTCAAATGGTTTTGTGTTTACATTCGGCATTTGTTAAGTTCTATTTTTTTTCTTTAGTTTTTGGTTGAAAAAGGAGAAATGACGTATTTGAATGTTTTTGTGAACTATTTTGATGGTAAAAAAGGCAATTCAAGCCGACCTTTTTACAAGAAAATACCGATACTGTATATTATATCAAGGAAGAAATGTCATCATAAACGCAGAATAATAAAGACTTATTAAAAAATCGATAATAATTATAGAATATTTAATTTACATAAAAATGCTCTTTATTAGATATGTACTTTAACTTTAATGAAGTACATTAAAAAACACATAAAAAGAATTCATAAACGGTAATACTGTTTATAATTTAAAGCATACTCTATTATTAATAAATATTTGTCATTTAAATATTTGTTGACGACGCCACTGGTAAAGGTTTCTTGTGTCGATGGAATCAACAATGCGATCGAGCGCTGTTGCGATGTTGTTGCCTTTTTCTCTAATATACGTAATCTGCATTCAGTTTACTTTGAATATTGACTTCTTTATAGAGTATCTTATTATACAGTGTGGTGACTTTAACTGGAATAAATTCAGTTAAAACTTATCAAATTTTATCTCGCAAAATTCCTGAGACCCGTCGATTTTTGTTTATTTTTTTTTCACATTTCAAGATAGTTTTTGTATTTTTTCACCTACAGGGAGGGTTCAAATTAACCCAAACTTTTTTTTTTCAAATGGAAAGCCACTTTTTTTAAACTCTCATTGAAAAGAGCCCTTTTTCTCAGTAAATTGCCCTATTTACTTTTGTGATTATCTAAAGGAGAAATACGTATATAAACTTACTCTGACAACATATTTAAGTGAAGCGTTATGAATGAATGAATTTGAGGGACAGTGTGTATCCGACGATGTTGTTGTCCAAATATCTGATCCTCCTGTCCAACCTGATGGATCCTTCATAACCCACCATGGGCTACCAGAAACCAATACCCTTAAAACATCCAATGAAACGCTATGGTCTGAGAGTATTTCCCAGATAACTAAATATATCGCGAGTGGTGGGCACTTTCGAATAGCGTGTAAGCAGTTTATTTCCCTCTGTTGTCCGAGCAGCTTTGAAGAAATTAGCGAGTAACCCCCGATGGACTTGCTTTGCTCATGCGATGCACATTGCGCACGACGCTGGTATAAGAGGCTCCATCACAGAAGCATGTGCCAATTCGGTCATTTTGGAGCTGTTTGTCTACCACATGATTTTTCTTTTTACTAATGCAGAATTATTAGTATTTTGCCAATTGTCCCTGTCTGCCATAAGGTTTGCAAAGCCCGTATAGTCACTCCTCATCAAAGGTATAGGACACTCCCGTTTGGTCTGCTACAAGATTTTAGCATGGCCAGTCTCACCGGCCTATGATTCATTAAGGATATGTAGGCAATGTACGAAGTCCCCATAATATATATCCCAAATTGTATCGCAAGGTCCAGAAGCTTAAGGTTTAACGGGGCCTTATGGGCTTCACTTGGAATCATTTGCATAGATCCTGTGCTGCTTAGACTTATGAGACGTTGGACTAAGTCCGATTCCGCTCGAGTTCTTGCCGCTTTCGTGCATGGTCACCAAACGATAGCCCCGTATATCAAAGGTTATGAACCCAAATCTCACAATCATGCTGATTTCAGTATTAACTTTCAAAACGAAATTATTAATGTTTTAAAATTTTTTCGAAATTTTTCCCGAAAATTTGTCGGAAAAAATAAGGCCCACTAGTTGACTCCTCAAATCAATCCAAAGAATAATAAAATCTGACTAATTGGGATAATTATACAACTTAGGCTCTTTCTATGAGTAATGTTTAACAAAAATTATTACCAAAAATATAGCTTTAATCAATTTCCAAAATCAAGATCATACACATCATCCAATATTAAAATAGCCATAATAATTGTTTTTTAATAACTAAATGGAAAACGAAATATCCATTGTGACCTCGTACGTGAAATAGAAGCTTGATTATTTCTGATCCAGACGATACTATTGAAATTACACAAAAAGTAACCTCTTCTAATTTCTAAGAAGAGAAATGTTAGTAGTGGGGCTAATTATGTGTCTTAAAAAATATATCCTACAAAATTAAATGTGAACGCAATATTTATGAAAGGCATTTATTATAAATTTCTTCCTATCAATCTTTTTTAATGAAGAGCTGGTAGATATACTCAGTGCTAGGAAAATAATCATAAGAAATGCCTTTATTTCGTTAGACATCATGTGACTGAATGAAGAAAAAATACAAAAATATGACCTAGTGACTTTAATGACCAAACTTATTGAAAAAAAATAATCAGTCTACCTTATGTTAAGTCGTATTATATTATTCCAACCTAAGCTAAGCTTCATAAAAACAAATCTTCACACCTCTAATACGAAACGCAAAGTCATTTATTTTTAATGGCTGTCAAACGGTCTCCATATCACCATATCCCAAAAAACCAAACATGAAAAGACATTTCATAACCCATCAAATTACCTATATATTCAGCTCTCAATCTTATCATCCATCTTATTTAGAAAACGCGATATAACGCGACTGGGACCCTAATGACTGTTTTGACAGTCAATTCCTGCCATCCATATCTAAAGACGTACGAGCATTAAAACTTATACCTTATACGTACATAATTACCCTGCTATTTTTCTTTTTTTTTCGATTCATCACCTATAAATTATACACGGCCGAGTTGCACAATTTACAGATCGCCCGGCCTTTTTAACACCTTTATCGATTATCGGTTCTTGTATATGACTATGACTCGGCGTTATTTGATTGCTGTGACGACTCACTTAGGACTTTAGGAAGAGTTTTTGAATTGCATGGGAAAAAGGTAAGAACTAACACTAAGAGGTATAAAATTCAATAAATCATGTTCCAAAATAGATAAATTTGATATTATATAAATTCATACGTTTTCCAACAAAAATTCATCATGTTCAGGTCTATTTCAGCCATCAATCATTTCCATTTTACGTAAATTCAGCCAAGCACCAAAACTCCGCTGAATTCGACAATATGCCTTAATCGAACTCTTCACCGAATGCATTATATGATTACAGGGAGTGTTGAGTTTTTATTATTATGAAGTGCACTTACAAATGCACTTTAAAATAATCGATATTGCGCTCGCGAGGCAACGTTGGGCAATAGACGGCCTCTTTATTTTACTTCATTGTCACATGAAACGTTTGGTGCGGCAATTAAAGGTGCATATGTTTTAGTATTTAAATTATGTGGAACCCAAATAAATAATATGGTTTTATAGAGAGTTTATCGAGTGAATAATAATGTATCAAGGCTTCCTCTAGTTTAAAGAACTTCCTTTACAATTTTGGATATCGTGCATGGAATAATTTTTTTTTCTTTGATCACGAATAGTATATTTGTCTTTACTTTAAAGGTTACCTGGTAATTAGGTGAAAAAGGATGTTCAAGGAATTTAAATAAAATATTAAAAATGAATTTCATTACCATAGTGTGCTTTTTTTCTCTAACAATCATAATCCAAACTCAAAGAGTTGATTGAAGAGGTCATTTATATGACATAATTTTTTTTATTTACAAAAGTTCCCGATACTCAGGTCCGATTTTACATCGGTTTTGAATGAACTGGTCTTAACATAAAGTAATTTTTGAATGATTTTTCTAAGAGAGAGTAGTAGTAGTATTGCTGTGATCTAAGCACTTGATATCTTCTTTTAAATTCTTTCTTTTTAATTGGCAATAAGTTAATTATATTATTCAGTTAAGAATCTTTAAATAAATATGCTCCGTTTGGTATAAAATTCTACATTTAGTACTGATCATGAATTTGGTGCTGAGGTGAAAATATGACAAGGAATTAGGCAGTATATTCTTAATTTAACATTTTGGCATAGATATTATTGGTTACACTCGCACCGTAGCAAGCTAAATGTCTTTAGCACTATCTTTTTATTATTTTGAAATTTTAAATCTAAAATCAATAAACATACTTTAAAACATGTAAGCTCTCCATAACAAATCATAAATCTCTAAAGTTAAGCATATGATTTTCAAATCTCTAGTAGCTCCTATTCAACTATTTGGTTTTGTTTCAATAACTTAAAAAAGTTTTTTTTTAATGTTTCTATGTGTTCCTAGACATAATATTTATACTTCAGGGACTGTTCTATCCTATTGGTATACGCTATTTAGACACTAAATAGATTGAGTAACTTACTTTATTGGGTATTACGTCACTTATAGCAAAAATCAATTGAGAAATTACTATCTTACACGCTCAAAAATTAAAAAGAAGAAGAAAATAGACTTATTCACGTATTTAAAAGAAATATGAAATTAAATCTATAATGATACCGTTCGATATACTTAATTTAAGTTCAATAGGTTTTAAATACAATAATTTACTTGAGGTATAATAAATTTTTTTATATACCTAGAAGCTGAAGTTTAATCTATTAGTTTCTGAGCTCGTTTCTTCTTTTCAATATCCTACCTAACTTTGTTATGAATATTAAAATTAAAAAACGATAAAAACAACGAGAAGCAGAGATTTTCTGCAGTAGTATTCACTGATTGATGCAGTCGAAAGCTTTCGAGAAATAAGACACCTTGCGGCCATCTCTATAACATCATCTCATAGACCAAGATAATGTAAAAACGTATGACTTAGTGGAATTGATCTATACCAAGATGGGCTCTCTCTATTTCAATCTTTAAATGAAGGCTTCACTTACTTACCCTCTTTAAACTATCTGGAAAACTATTGTCTAAAGATAGATTTATGTCAATGGTTAATATCTGCAAGGCACAACTAGGTAATGTATTCAATTCTTTAATTGTAATATCATTAATACAGGACGAGTTTTTTAATTGTATAAGTACACTTTTTATTTCATTTCAATTAATTCAATCCAATGGTACCAATTAGGATTATCACCGAGAATTAAATCAATTTCTTTGAACTATCCAGAAGTGTTTAATATATTTTAAAGAAAATTGTTTAGACGATTCTAATAACTTTAACTTATTTTAATAATGATATTGTTAATTCTTGTAAATTAATGAATTAAGAAACATAATAAGATAAACAGGTTGAAAGCAGGCCTTGCCTGCTGCTGGATAGGTTACGTCATTAAAAAACCTAAAGAACATACGTCAATCATGTATAAAAGTCACTTAGTGATTTTCAAGTATACCTTTGGATTAAATTAGATTGGATGGGTAGCGCAACCTGATACGGTTACTTTACCGTAGTACAACCTAATACGGGTACTTTAGCACCTTCAAATAATATTAAGAGCTTTTTTATGTATATGGATATATTACCACCCATTTGTTAAAGAAATTGTGAGATAAAGCCTTTTTAGAACATTTAATATATAGAAACGTCTTATGGAAAAGAGAGGTATAATTATAAAGTTTAAATAAATAAAATATTAAAAAATGCCTTATGGTAAACATTTTAACAAAAAAATTTTAGCATATAAAAAGACAGAGACACGTTACTTATATATAAATTATTTGTATAAATATATAAATAATCTAAAAAATAAATATAGGTGCATTCAAGGAATATGCATTATTTCATATGCATACGTTTCCGCAACAACTAATTAAAACAATTTATAATCGGCACGTCTTTTTTAATAATGGCACGGGAGCTTGAACACATTAAAGTTTATTTATCGCTTTCAAAAACAAAACTTCATGTGAATATAATTTCTCTAAACTTGAAATGATTATTGATATTATATAGAAAGCAGCATTATATACTAAATTTCGTGTGAGATGTGATATAGAGTAGGGTGTAACAAAAATAATTGTACCCCCGCATTTTTCACAAAAGGCGTGTCAGAAGAAAACTTGTTTTTGACAAATTATTTTCCAAAGAAAATTCAATTCAAAGTCAACTTTTGTTTTTCAATCGGAAACCCCTCTTTTTATTCTGGAATGAGAATGAGCGGAAAGATGCTCATTCAGATATGTATTTAACTCTGGGTTCGAAGATGTTTCGCCCTTCATTGTTTCGGAAAAAAAATGCCAATTCTGGTTGCGAAAACCGTTTGACCTTAAAGGGTTACTTTGACCCCAAGGTTAAATAAACATCTGAATGTAAAATTTTCCACTCTTTCTGATTTCGGAATAAAAAATAGAGGTTTTCATTTAAAAAACAAAAGTTGACTTTGAAATGAACTTGAAAGTATAAAATTGGGATCAAGATCAAGATCCGCACTGATTTTTAAAGTAAAAATTGAACAACTTTTTCTGAAACGTTTTTTTGGAAAATGTGATCCTAGAAAGTTACAGAGGGGTATCGTTAATTTTGTTATCCCCTGTATATTGAATCACCCTCCCGATACCTGAAAATTAGAATTTCAAAACACACGAGAAATGTTAGGGTACATGTTCGCTTAATACAAAAATTGCACTTGCAGAACATTTTAAACGATTTGAATACCTCCTTTAACCTTAATGGTACTGACATACTGAGGCTACGAAACTACAAAAAAGGCTACTCAGTGAAATGGTGGAAATAAAGAAATATCATTAACATACTGAAAATAAATAAAGATATTGATAATTTGAGCAGTTTATATTTTAATATGATAAATATTAATAGATACTGAAGAAGAAAATAACACTTTTACCATCGTTCTTTCAAACAAAATTTTAATGGTTTATTTTAGGTAAATATAATTTCGAATATTTTAAGCTAAACATCTAGGTATAGGTCGATGGTCACGTGTTTTCCAATAAGTACCCAAATTTCACACTTTATCAGTAATACAGCGCAAGTTACAATTGATATCTAAGTTTTAAAATTTATTTTATTTTGTCCAATGTTTATTTAACTCAATACCATGAATTTCAAGCATATATATTAACTGAGAGAAAATAGAGACATTGAAACTTGGAAAATAATTGTATACTTGAAATAAAATAAAATGGCTTTTATCATTCAAACCTTTTTAAAAATAGGCCTAGTTACTGCTCTTTATTTTAATTTACCATCATTTTAGATGTCTGGCCAGTTTTTAGGATCAGAGCCTCTATTGTGGGACAGTTCAGGAAAATAAAAGTTACTGGATTATTATTGGACACTACTGTGAAATGACATTTACCAATGAAGAGTACCGACATTCTCTTTATATATAAACGAGCTGACGGTAATGGAGGATTGACGCAGCGTTTGTACCAGGATCGTTATCCAGATCAGAGATTACCAGATTTCAAGTTGATTCAAAACTCGTGTTGTCGGATTATTAAAGTTGGCATTGGCAACAAACTGGCAAGTGGTGTCAATCCTGGACATGATGTAGAGATTGACAAGCAAATACCCGATGCTTGTACTGCGGTTCCTACGGCAAGCATCTAAAGAGTAGCGGGAGACCTTGGCCTTTTTTGATGGAAGGTGTGACTATTTACAATCATAGAAAGTATTCTTTTCCTGAGCATTTATATGGATCTAACTATTTTCTTATAGTTTTTGCAAAATGATGTGACGGCTGGTGGACTCTTGGAACGAAAAGGCCAATAATCTTCCAACAAGATTTGTCCTTAGCGCATTAGACCTTGGCTATCAAGAATTACTTGGACGGTTGTTTTCTGAAGGGTTGGATAGGCAAAAGCAAAACCTTTCCTTGGTCCCCTCGATCGCTGTACTTAACTCCTTAGTTTTTTTTATCTGGGACCGAGCTAAGGAGCTTGTATACAGAACAGAGATTGGAACAAGGAAAGAGTTGGTTGGCAAAATTAATCAGGCATTTGAGAGCATGAAAGAACAGATGACGACTCACTCTTGACCACCACCGAAATAAGAAATAGAGTCTGTGCCTGTATTAGAAATGCCGAATCACATTTTGAGCAATTAAAATAAATGGTTTAAACAAACCTAAATAATTGCACCTACCTTCCGGACACCCTCTATATACAATAAGTATTTATAAAATAAAAATTTGGTGTTTCTTTCAATTGAAGCCACAAATAAATGCGGTAAAAGCCTCGTTGAAAGTCCCGTTCGGATGTTAAAATGCAGTGAAATTCCATTCAGGAGTCAAATCCAGCGACGAAGGACCATAATATGTAGTATGTGGCGTTCAGATTACTTGCATTTCATGTTAATTAAAAACAACATTTATTTACCAAACACAGTAATAAGTACAGTATTAAATTAAATAGTATGACGCCATTGCTTGCGTCGTCAGAAAGTTAAGAGAGAGAGGTTTGCTTCCCGCTTCTACACCTCGCGCGGCGCTCTCCTCGCGCATGGTGACGTCGTGATGTGGAAGGGATGAGGTATTGCCAAGCACTTACAAAAAAAACCGTCGACCAGATAGTACACGAGCAAAGGAAATTTAAAAGGTTCAGAATCTTAACGTAAAACTGGCATTTTCATTTGAACTTTGTCTAAACATTATATTGAGGCACCTCTTTCTTATTTAGCAATTTATCAATATGACCATAAAAATATTTTATTACAGTTTTACAGTTTAGAAGATTTTGATTAGGATCATTACGATACCCATCAAAATTCGTGATGCAATTTAACTATTATGACTTGAAAATAGGTATCCTGATTTTGAAATTTAAATTTAAATCAGTGCGTAAATTTACATCTAATTGTAATTCAGTTAGAATTATTTTAAGATTATCTAATTCGACGCTTAATTGATCTACATTCGATAAAAGTACAATAACGTGACAGTCAAAATTTCTACCTTCTTAGGTTGGTTCTTGGTAGATGCTTGGTTTTCTCGGTATTTAATTTAATAAACATTAGACAAAAAATAAACTTTGAAACTTAGATTTTAATTGCAACTTGCATTGTATTACCAATTAATTGTAAAATTTGAAAAAGATGCAAAAGTTGGAATAAAAAATGTAGAAACCAGAGTCTTCGACGTAAGATATAAAACTTAAAGATTTTTCTTCGAAGGCGGGTTCTTCAATTTTTGTATGGTTTAGTTAACTGTGATTGACTGAGATGAAAAAACATTTTGTCTCATACATAGATCATTATTCTACTTAACCTAAAATTATTATGATTGTTTTAAAGTATTTGTAAATAATAGTTTATAGATTTTTGCCGGCCCCGGCAGCGCGGTGGGTATATACCTGCCTAGCAGTCGTGTTACCCTGGGTTCGAGTCCCAGACTTGGCATGGTCATTTGTGATGTCCGATTTAGTTTAAGTACTAAAAAACTTATATATAGAGGTTTTTCGTGACTAAATGTGCTCAGCACAAGGTCAATAAAGGAATTAAAAAAAAAAAAAAAAAAAAAAAAAAAAAAAGTTTATAGATTTAATTAATATCCTCTTCGTGAATATTAATACAAAAGCATATTAAATCTAAGAGGTACAAAAGTTTAACATAAAATTAATTGAGATTTTTATTTGAACTTTGTCTAAGCATAACAATATTCTATTGGGGCATTTCTTTGATCAGCAAATTTTTTTTTCAAGGTTACTTTAAGGTCATTCCAAGTACTCACATTTTAAATATTTATCACAATTTTGGCGTTTAATTTATCTATTAAGCAATTTCGCTGTGACTATACAAATATTTTATTAAAGTTTTACAGTTTAGAAGATCTTAAGTAGGATCATTACGATACCACCGTGATGCAATTTAACTATTCTGATTTGAAAGTAGCCATCCTGAAATTTAAATTTTAATCGGTGCATAAATTTACATCTATAATTATAAATCAAGTGAAATTATTTGAAGAATATCTAATTCGACGCCTAATTTATCTACATTTGATAAAAGTACAATATTGTGATAGTTCAATTTTTTTAAAGGTTGGTTCGATGACGGTGAATTTCAATGGTTTTATTGATTCAGAAATTCCCAATCAACTCGCTGCAAATATCTGCATTGAACTTTTTTATCCATATTAAATATTCAATAAGTGATAAAAAATAAACCTAGGAGTATCCTACTGACTGCACCATTTAAATGTTTCGCTTAATTATGTATTGTAATATATTCCTGGCTTTTTCAGAGATATCCATACCAAACTTTCCATGAATATTTCTAAAGAAACATTTTAGAAAGATTTCCTCAAAGTTTAGAATATGTAGAACTCTGTTGGCATATTCCCTGAAAGATTGATGCTATCAGGGTCCTCGAAAACTTTAAACTATTAAACAATCTGTATATGCGGAGGCAGTGAATTATAATTCGGGCTTGACACGTGAACTTAAAGTAAAAGCAATAACAAATGATAAACATTAATAAGATTCAAGTTCCGCGAAAGGCAAACCACGACCAATAATTCACGAAATTATCTTTAAATACTTGGGGAAATTTGTCAAGCAGCAGAGCGCTTTTATACAAAGTAACGAAACAAATTACGTGCACTTTAACATAAACGTTTTTACGACTATTAAATCACAGTATTCCGTATCATAATTCACGAAATTGTCCCTTAATATTCCGACAACACGTACTTTTTACATCAATTTGTCAACCAGCGGATTCCGTTGGGACCGAAAATAAATCGCTGATTATTAAAGTGTATTAAACCTTCCCGCGAATATTGAAAAAAAGAGGAGTAAAGAAATGCGGCACTTTTCAAATAACAGGGCAGCAAATGGGCAGAAGGAGCCAGCGGGCGGTCAAATGGGTCTGTAAACCAGCTGTTAACACGCGCCGACAAAACGACTATCCATCAAAATGTGCAAGTTTATGGGGCCCGCCACTTTGCGCTTCGGCCTTTTGCTTATTACTTATTACTTACTACATTGCATGTATAGATAACGCTTAATTTACTTTATATGTTTTTTTCCCTGTATTCTGGGTGTGATACGGCCATTAGTCTTTTTTATTTAATAATGAATTACTATTAAAGTGATCTAACAGCAGGAGTGTCAACTTTAGTTTTACGACTCAAAAAATTTAAAAATATAAGGGTGAGTTTTTTTTTGAACTTAAATAAATTTAATACATCAAGCTAAATTCAAATTTAGGTAGAAAATCAAGAAATCGTTCAACAGCCGAAAATTTCAAAAAAATAATTATGGCTCAAAAATCATGGCTTACTTACTTTGAGTAAACGTCTGCAAATTGAAATAACAGAAAAAACAAATTAAATTAAACACTCGAATTTAAATTTCAAAGACAAATATGCCTGAAAAAATAAAAAAACATCACAAATATAAATTCACGTACCATATACTTTAAACAATAATGAAACATCTTGCATAATGCAGTGCACATCTCCAATTTTAACGTATCCAATTCCTGGACAAACTTTTATTTTGGATACAGATGCAACCAATGTTGCAATTGGAGCCTCCACAAAAATATGAAGACCACGAGCAAGTGATAGCTTATTTTAGGAAAACGCTCATCAAAGCCAGAAAGAAACTTTTATGTGACCAGACGAGCGCTATTGGCAGCAGTAGAAGGTATTGAACATTCTCATAAATATATGTATGCTCAAAGTTTCATCCTTGGGACTGACCATGCTTCTCTGAAATGGCTGTTTCAGTTCAAAAACCCTAAAGGACAACAAGGTTGCTTCAACAAAATTATTATATAGATAGATAAATAGATAGATAAAATAGAACGTGTGTTATTCAATAGATCTTGCATCGAAACATGTCAACGCTATCTTAAAAAGTTATCGAAACAACATTCAGAGATATTTGCTTGTCATCGTATTGGCCTTAACAGTGCTAAAGAGTGGGATGCAGCTAGTTTAATCCAGGATCAGTGTGATGACCCAGTATTTGGACTTATTTATGAACTGAAGTCTCTAGAAATATCAAAGTCAGAATGGAAAGATATTTCTGCGTATCAATGTCCAGAACTAAAATCTTACTGGGTCTCTATGGAATTTGTTGATCATATAAGAGGGATTGTTAAAAAGAATCTGGGAGAGCGTAGATGGAAAAGAAAAGACATATCTGACAGATCTTTCTCGAAAACGGATTTCAGAAGTTCTTGAAGCTATCCATGGCGGTGTTAGTGGAAAGCATTTTGGAGTTAGTAAGACCTTAGCAAAAGTGAGAGCATAGTTTTACTAGCTGAACAGTCATAAATAATTGAATGTTGATGATGACAATGTGCGCAATATTTGTTAAACAAGACTCAGGAATCCTATTGATGCATCCTTTGAACGAATTGCCGTAGACGTAACACGACCTTTTTCTACTAGCAGCTCCGGAAATCGATATGCTCTTGTTGCTATGGACTACTTTAGTAAGTGTCCCAAGGTTCCTCCATTCCAAATCAAGAAGCAACCATAGTAGCTGTAGTTCTGTTTCCGAAATGGATACGCTGATTTGGTGTCCACAAAAAGACACATTCAAACCAAGGAAAGAACTTTGAGTCACGAATATTCCAACAAGCATGCCAGTTGCTGGAAATCATATGACAACGCCCCTACACCCTCAGTCTGATAGAATGGTTGAAAGATTTAGTTGCAAATTTGAAACTTATTAGAGAATTGTGGTAAACTCTAAGTAAACTAAATGGGATACCTATATACAATCATACCTATTGGTATATCTTTCTTTTATACACAGGTTTACTGAAAAAAGTCCGGCAAAAGTTGTCTTTGGTGATGAAGGTCGTTTATTTTTGGACATCATTACTGGAAGACCCAACAAGGCTGAAGCTCTTAAGGAATACGTCGATTATCTACAAGAGCATTGGCAAATAGTCTACGAATAAGCACAAGACAAATTTCATCTAGGAAGTAACAGAATGAAATCACGTTATGACATAACGGCAAGTTCTACCGGTTTTAATTCTGAAGGCAGAGTTTGGTTCTAGAATTCACGGAGGACGAAGGGCAAGTATTTAAAGCTCCAAAAGAATTGATAAAGTCCATTCCATATAGTCACTAGAATCAACGACTTAGTACCGGATCTAGCCACGTCTGGCAACGAAGATGAAAATTGTAAACATCGTCCCGCTAGCGCCTTATTAAGACTCAGGTGACTCCATCGTTGACCCTGGAGATGTTGATTGATCGCGACAATTAAACAGGTGAGGGGAGCAATATTATGAAAATGTACATACGTTAATTAATTATTCTTATAGTTTTTCTACTGTTTTGATTATATTTTGTGGTTTTAGTTGATTAGTTATGAAAGTTTTTTCCTACTTATGCTTAGTTGAGTAATTTAACCTAGAATTGTTTAATAGGTTCACCTCAGAGTTCCGTTTTAAGCTCTCCTCTATTTAATTTATACACTGCTGATTTACATAAAATAAGTCCAATAGCATTGTCCAATATGTCCAACACTAATGATATTTGTATCCACAATGTTAATAAAAAATATGAGCAGTATACACGCAGTATAAGCACAAGACCTTTAAAAGTAACTGCCTGTCAACGATTTTGAGTTAAAGATCGCATACGTGTATCTTTATTTAAATTTCGATTTTTTTAATATATTTTACTAAAATCTGATGGGGATTTCATATTAAGACAGCTTTGTACTTGTATAAAAGTTAGAAGAAGCGTTAGAATCACCACTCTAATTGCAAAATAATATGCTAGCTTTCAAGTTTCTGATCAATTCTATTTAAGCATATATTTATAGATGCGAACTTAATAGATAAAATTAATCAATTGAATACCCATGACTTAATCATGTACTGGCAAAGTTAAAGCTTTTTCAAATTAAGCGAGGTCTATCAAAACATTTATCCTATATTAGATACAATTCCAATTTATTTTTTCATACTTTAATTCTTCAAAAACTGCAGACGGCATCAAAGATTTTAGCATCTTTTCAAGAGATACAGTTGCGTATACAATGACAAGAATAATTTTGTTATTTTATTAGACCCTGGATCTGTGCTACAATCTATTCAGAAAAGATATTGCTCATATTCGAATAAAGGTGATTCAATTATATCGGAAATTAAAAAACTTATTCCTCGTATATAGCTAATGAAAAAGGAATTTTTTTTGCTTAAAGCTCATACAGGCATTAAAGGTATTGAAGTTGCTGACCAGCTAGCAAAAGATCATTTAGTAATGCAATTTCTATACTTACTAGATTCACTTGGATCTAGTGATGTGACGGCAAAAATAAAACATATATTATTTATTAAATGGAATGATATTTGAATAGTATTTTTAAGCAATCGCCAATAAAATATTGTCAGTTGGTACCTAAAGTGCCTTCATATTATTGATAAATGTGTCCAGGCAATTTATAAATACTAAAATTAAAATGAAAATTGAATATAAGATAAAAGTATTTATGCTTAACCTGCATTATTATAGGCAGCCTTAATCACATATTTTTTGATTGTGAAAAATATATTCTAGCAATCCAGGTGTTCTTTTTGAATCTTATAAATGAGTACAAAGTAGAGCGTTCTTTAAATTTTATGCATTTACTTTCTCCTAATAATGTAAAATAATTTACATGTTTTGCTTATCCAAGGTCCTTTTACCCTTTTGTTCTATTAAAAAACTTACCAAGTTTACAACTATAAAGTCAGCATTGAAATTCATTTTCTTTTTGTGTTATGTTAAAGAAAAACAGAAACCATTAAGATCAGTTTCCTTGCTCTCAAATCCTAACCAGATCTTTGAGTATCTTATTTATGATATATTTATTATATCTATTTAGAGAAGCACGTTCTTGACAAAGAAACAAGACGGTTCTAGAAAAAATAGGCCGACAGGACTAGCAATTTGTCATACTTAAAGTCTAAAGTATTGACTTCTTTAAATAACGATAACATTGCTTTTCCACTCTGTAAATCATTTGTCGGCAGCAAATTTAAAAAATGATGAAATAAGAAATATTGTTCTTTGACTAATTATTTCTTAAGTTAAAGATAATACCTAATGTGTGGTTAAAAGAATGGAAGATGACCTATTACTGGGCTCTAAACAAATATTGTTTTGAAAAGAGGAGTTCTTCGACAATCCCATCTATGGCCTTTTTTCATAATTTATATACAAATACTTAAGTTATTAATACTGATGATACATCCTCATGTTCACTAAAAAAAGAAAAAGTTACTTGAAATAGTTTTATGTACAAAAAAGCAAACAATTTCCATTTCTTTTGGAAACAGAAATATTATGGAATTAGACATACAAATAACACCCTCATTTTATTAAAACATATTTCGTGTCTTGCAGTTCATGTGAGTAGGAGATTAAAAAAATGTTGAAGTAGATTTTTAGCAAGTAATGTTTCGTATTTTTTCATAGGTTAAAGGAAATTTTCGACTATATTTCAGAGGAGGCGGCTTTATTAGCCTAGAATAACTCTCTGATAAAATATCTCTAGAATATGGAGTCATATTATAAGATAAATAATCTATAAAATAAGATATTGGGGCACACTTTAATATTGACAGAATTTTAAATTTATAAAAAAATATTATTAGGACAATATCTAAAATGCAATATAGGAAAAGCTGTAAATTGATATTTAATAACAAAGAAATTATGACTGCCATTGATTTATATACTCACATCAATGGCTATTTTTAGATTGTTCAACATTTATTTGGTATGCGTGCAACATAGTCGATATGCAAAGGCAACATCTTGATTGTGAAACACAGTTACAAGCTATTTGTGTGATACAGGGTGGTATGAACATCCGCGAGGTCGCAGATGCTGTAAGAGCACTCTAAGAATGTTGTGGCAGATATTTAAAGAGACCGATAACGTGAGAGAAAGACATACTTATTCAACAAGAAGAACAAAATCTATATATAATAAATTTATTCAACTTTAGGCATTTCGAAACCCAATAGCGTCTTGCTTGCAAACCGTGCAAAAAGTTGACAGGTACCAATTTGAAACTTTGATGGTTTGGGCTAAAGTTTCTGTAGGTTTTCGAATTACTCTGGTTTTCATTGAAGGGGTTTTAATATCAAACGAATATCGGGATAAAAATCTGGAACCCATTGTTCGTCCACGCGCTACAGAATTTGGTGAAAATGTTGTACCTATGCATGACAATTCACGTCCATATGATGCAAGAGCCGCTAGAAACTTTTTGGAGCAGCACCATATTCAGGTATCACTTAAAGCCTGCACAATCTCCTAACCTAAAATCTATCAAGCACTTTTGGAAAATGTTGAAAAGGTGTTATGTTTAATTGAGATGTGCTCTGTGAGATACAATGTTTGCCAAATAAATTTTCAAATTTGCATTTAATCATTTTTTAACGCCTTTGTCCCCTAGATCATTTTGATGTGTGTATTACTGAAGCTGTAATATTTGTGCAACATATTATAGATCTTTTTTTACATTGTCAGAGGATTCATGAAGCCAAAATAAAAAACCATTTAGTAATTTTGTTATAAAATATAATGCAAGATATCTCAAACCAATATTCATGTAAATAAATATAGTCGTAGTAAAGTCTTCCTCTACTTACACCTGTAATTTTAACTTTAGTACAAGAATGAACTACTTCTTCAATAATAAACATATATTTCCATCGAAGAAACCCTGCTTAGAAAATTAAGATTTCTATTCGAGCGGTATAATCCTGATTGCCATATATTTCAAACGGTCTACATCAGTGACATTTAAATCTATATTTAAAACCAAGCCAGCGAAAGACATAAATGGCATATCGGACGTATCCTTCCCGCGGTTTATTTGACCAGCACCAGAACCATCGGAATAAATTTCAGCAGAGAAAACATAAACCGCTGAAAATGACAAATAGCTATTGGGCAACTAGTTCTTGTTTCTAAGCCATTTAAAAGCTAAACATCGGCGACCCGTAATGTTTCTCATTGCAACTCTTAGATCTACGGGAGATAAGGAGAAGTCCGCCGAAGATACTACGGCCATTGAATTTCAAATAAATTCTTAACGCGGACGTTTATCGTTCCGATATTCACGAGAGGAGGCCCTTGTGTGAGCCTCATGTCGAGTCATCTGATAAATAGAAGTTTTGAAATTCCTTTTATTTAAAAAAAAATATAAAAATAATGAAGAACATGCTAATAAAACGTTCTAACTACATCTTTATAATAATAATTATTATTATTTAGTAATATTAAACGAAAAGCAGACTTATTTTAAATATTGTTCATTTTAAAACAAATAACAGTAACAAGATATATTGAAGGCTTATAGAACTTACCAAAATTCATAAAAGCTATATGTGTAGTATATAGTTAAAAAATTTAAAAGTAAAAATCTTGGTATGGAAATTATGTTTTGTACAAGTATTATGAATTATATGTATTTTTATATCATTTTTGATAAAGGAAAGGAATTGCTTCATATCATAATATATCTCAAAAATAATAATTTTGTAAATTTGTGATTTTAAATAATTAAAAACACCAATCATCTTCACTCTCTGATAAGATATCTTTAATTTTACCATTATGCGATAGATTTACGTAAAATGCATGTCACTTGATGCTGGTTGTTTCATTTTATACAAGGGGAGTAAGTTCTGATATTTAGCCTACAGGATTAAAATTAGACCTTTGTAGATTTGTTGTGGACATTTTGAGAACAATTTTTTTTGTTGTGGCCAACATAAGGCTTATTGCCCTTTTCTCAGTTTTTGAAAGCTTAAATGATATAGAACCTTGGTTGCATGTAAGTTTGAATTATTTTTAAGTGTGATATTTTATATATTTGCTTTTATATATATTTGTGATATTTTATTATGATTGCTTAGAATGTTAAAATGCTAGAATTAGCATTGCCGTGGAACTATGGGCAGCTTGTTTGCTTGCAGCCTCTCTGATGCCATGATACAAAATACTTATGTAGAAATGGCAAAAAAAACACTTTATAATATTATACACTTATAATAGTCACTTTGACATATTTTATGAAAAAAAAATATGAAGCATTTTTTTTCATAAAATATGATAAGATGCTCTATAAAGAAGTCAACATTCAAAGTTAAATAAATGTAGATAATGTTGGTTTTTCCGTTTTTAATTCGGAATTAGGGTTTAATGAAAAACACGACTTTTTGGTAGAAACTTAACATAAAGAATTTAATCAACTAAAAAAGGGAAACGTTCTGACAAGTATGAAGTACGAACACCTTCTCCAATTTTAAGATTAAAGTCACCTCGAAAAATTATTTATTACAATTTTTTTTAAATTAGCTGTTTCACACCTAGTACAGTTAACTAAACTAACCTTAACGATAATATACAGTTACACGTTATTCGCACATTATTTTATACTTTAACTCTTGAAATTTTATTGTCCCTAATGCTTTGGTCAAAATATCTGCTAATTGAAATTCCGTTGCACAATACTTTATGTTTATAAGTCCTTCATGTACCTTTTCATTTATGAAATGAAATCTCACATAAATGTGCTTACTTCGCCTGTTGAACTGTTCATTTTTAATGATTGTAATCGCACTTTGATTGTCCACATTTAAGTCTACCGTCACTTTCTCACTTGTAAGTTCTTCTATTATAGTTTTTATAAACAAAAGTTCTTTCACACACTCTGCAGCAGCAATATATTCAGATTCAGTACTGGATAAGGACACTATCGGTTGTTTTCTAGAAGCCCATATTATCGTTCCTCCACAGTAAAATACTATATACCCTGTGGTACTTTTTCATGTCTCGATATCTCCTGCGTAATCTGAATCGCAATACGCTACTAATTTATTAGTCTCTTGGATGTTATTATACCCAATTTTATCATTCATGTTGGAGACTAAATATCTAAAAATTCGTTTGACATTTATAACATCTTGATCACTTGGATCCTCCATTCTTCTACTGCAAAAATTTACTGCATATGATATGTCTGGTCTTGTTTTATTAGTTAAATATAACAAACTTCCCACTGCTTCTCGATAGGGATACTTTTGATATTTATTATCATTTTTCTCTCTTTTTCTCTTTGTCTTTCACACGAAAAACCCATCTACTTGTTTAAATCCTTTTGTCATTAGCATTCTCTTGATTTATATACATCCAAACTTTGTTCTTATCTAAAGAATCTTTCTCCTCTTATATGGCTTTGAACCATTGTTCTTTTTCATCTCCATTTATAGCTTCTTGTGAGTGTCTTAAGTGAGGAAAACCTGGTCATCACTTTCTCTTTCTAAATCATAATCTCTTAATTTTTTTGGTGGCTTTATTACTCTCCCACTTCTTGTTTGCTGGTAAATATTTTTTCGGCCTTCTCCCAAATTTCTTGGTTCTGCACTTTTTCTTGTGCTTCTATATTTTCTTGCCCTTCTCCTAAGTTTAAAAATTCCTCTTCCAGTTCTGTCTCATTCGTGTTCTGATTAGGGTTTTGATTCGTGTCATTTTCTGACTGCTCGATATCATTATCCATCGCTCTCAGTTGATGTGACATTTCATTATTTATCTCAAACATATTATCCTCTTGGTTGTCCTCAAATTGTATTGGAATTTGAGAGGTTTTATCCTGGCTACAGTCCTTTTTTAATTCTGCAAACACAACATCTCTATGTATAGATATTTTCCTAGTTTTATCATCCCATAAACGATATCCGTTTAAAGCATATCCCACAAAAACATATTTCTTGCTTCGGCTATCGAGTTTATGAGTATACCCTAAAATCTTAGCATATGCAGTCGAACCAAATATTTGAAGTCTTGACAAATCTGGTTCTCTTCCAGTCCAACATTCTATTGGAGTTTTGTTATAGCCTTCTGTAGGACTTCTATTAAGTAAATATGCAGCTACATAAATGGCTTCACCCCAAAATTCTTTTCCTAAATTTGAATTAAAGATTAAAGCCCTTGTCTTATCGAGTAAACTACGATTTAACCTCTCTGCTTTACCATTTAACTGCGGTGAACGAGGAATTGTAAAATCTAGAACTATACCCTTATTAGTACAATATCTCTTAAAGTTTAAATTAGCATATTCACCCCCATTGTCACAACGAATTTTAGACACCTTAACATTATGTAATGCCTGAGCCTCACTTATAAACTCTTTAAGATACTCAACCGCTTCATTCTTATATCTAAGAAAATACACTTTATAAATATGAGTGAAATCGTCTAGTACAGTCAAGATATAACACTTACCATCCCAAGTGTCTGGTCATACTGGCCCACATATGTCAGTATACAAAATCTCTAAGCACCTTTTAGCTCTGTATCTGGTTGTAGCAAAAGGACATCTTGTCTGCTTACACTTCATAAACATGGTCCAGTTCACAGTCACTTCTCTTCAATGTTATGCCTGTTGACATGTCAAGCAGTTTTTTAATGTTATTAACACCCAAGTGTCCAAGTTTTCTATGCCAATCTTCTGCCTTGTCCTTGTTGGTCTCTGCTAAAAAACTATTTTCACTGTTTAAGTCCACAATGTAGAGTCCACTTTTACTCTTAACCCCTGTCAAAATGTCAACATTATCCTTTTTAATTATTACCTTCTCCTTTGTAAAAAGTACTTCCCCATTATTGGCTGTTATAGCATTAACAGATAACAGGTTCTTTCGCAGGTCTGAAACAAGTAATAAATCATTTAGAATACAGGTACTTCTTTAAATCTTCCCCTTTCCTTCTGTCGTCATGTTCTTTCCTTTTTTTGCAACCTGAATACTTGATCTGGACCTATGTAACAATGAAGTTTTTACTATTACTTTGACTTTGCTGCTCAACCATAAAAGCAACATTTTTGTTATCTGATTTATCCCTGTCTCTAAAATAACAATCCCTCTCTGAATGGTTAGTTTTCTTACATATTTTACAAAACTCAGCATTTTTCCTTGCTTCCGAGCTTGCTTCAGACCTAAAAACACAATAATTTCTACCTTGAAATTCCCTGCTACTCCTTGCATTTCGATTATTGTCGAAACTGCCACAATCTCTGGCAAAATGACCTGGAAGGCCACATTTAAAACATTTTAGGTCATGAGTTGTTAATATTTTAGATTGTATGCCCTTCCTGTGCAGTAATTTTGTCTTCACCGAGGACTCAAAGGCAATCTGACTCTCAGTTTCTTTAGTATTTCTATATCTAGCCTCCTCGGTTAATAACCTTGCTGTTAATTTTTCCAAAGTTTTCTCTTAAGCACTTGCAGACTCCCACGATGTCAAGAAATGACCGTACTCTTGAAGTAAAGTCGACAAAATTTTCGAAATAACCATATTGTCATCAATCTTTTGATTAAGAGATTTTAACTTATGAGCAAGACTTTAAATTTTACTGACATTAGCACTCATATCAGAGCCCCTTAAATATAAAAAGCTTTAAAACTGTTGAAGCAACAGACAAATCTGATCTGCGCTACTTTTCTCAAATAGGTTTCTGATTTTATCAAACATGTCTTTTGACTTCTCACAATCCATAATGTGAGTTATATACTTTTTATCAATAGTAGAAAGAATCAACTTTTGAGCCCTAGCATCCTTTTTATTCCACTCCTTTTTCTTCTGATCCTTAGTTGAACCTTCATATGTAACATCTCCTTTAACAATTTCATAAAGATCATGAGCTTTAAATGTAACTACTATTTCAAATTTCCATATTTGGTATGAAGTTTCATCTACCAATTTTTCAATGTGATTTTCCTCGATTACCGAAAACATGTTTAAGATAAAATCTTAAAAACTAAAACTAACCTTAGTTCCTTTAATATTACTACCGGTCTTTAGATAATGCATATTAGCGAATAACATCGCAACGCCACTGGATCGCCTTGTTGATTCCGCCGACAGAAGTAATTTTTACCAGTGACGTCGTCAAAAAATATTTACATGATAAAAATTTATAATTAATAGATTTACAGCATAATTATAAACAATATTATCGTTTATAAACTCTTTATGCGTTTTCTCACAAGACCCCTCTACCCCCTGTACATATGTTGTACTCAAACAAAGTTGTTGTTTACTCATTCTAGCCTTTCAATGTTCTAATATTGATTGATTAACTAAAGTCATTTCAATTATTGCAATATTTGTGTTTTTATAAGAAAAAAAGGAAATATTTGTTTTATTTACGAATGAAATATACTCCACATTTTAACATTTAGATATGGAGTTGAACAGAAAAGTACCCGCCAACGACTCATAGTCTTTCATTATGCTATAAAACAACATTAGGGAGCCTCTCAGTGTAATACATAATACAAATCAGTGTCAATTTTGACCATTTCAAGATATTCCTTACTAAATACTAATGTTGTGTCGTCGGCGTAACGATAATTCAATTTTAATATTAGGGAGCTTTCTAGTGTAATACATAATACAAATCAGTGGCCAATAGATAAATAATTTTTTATAGTAGATCAGTGATAAGTCTACTATATAGATTATTCTCCAGTATTCTTTTGAAGGTGTGTAATGTTGATAAGATTTTATAAAAAGTATTACCTCCTGTTCAGCTATTATTAAGTTTTTGAAGAGGGATGTTACGACTGATCTATCACAGGCTTTTAATAGCAGATTAAGTATAAAAGAAAGAAGCCCACTATATGCCTCACTAACTTATTTTTTAGTTCATTTGTTAATATATTAAAAATCTTTGGCACTGTATATAAAAGGCTTCTTTGACATTTTGTAAGTCTTGTATTTGGGACTACTGCCATGTTTACCTGCCATGTTGAGAGTCCATGATGTATAAAATTTAGATGTATTTTTGTTTTTGAGATAAACCTAACTATAAATTTAATTTAAATCTGATTTACTGTTAATACTTTTGCATCTTTAAATAATTGGATTAAAGAATACATCTTATTTTTATTATGAATGATCTTTAGTAGGTATTTTTGAGTAATAATTAATGGCTCTATAATATTGTTGTGTGTTATGTTTATAACACATATTGATAAGAAGCCCCTTATGCCAATATGCAATAGTTCAAAATAGACTCAACAGTAGCAGAATACACCATTCTTAGAGTTTTTACCTTCATAAACTTGCGCAACTGATAAAACTTGTAAACTAATTTACTGATTTTGTTTGATGTATACTAAACATGTGCCTGCCATTTTAGGTTAGAGTCCAGTATCACTCCAAGGTATTTGCATTCATCAACAGAAATAATGTTAAGGTGGTATTGACACTAAGCAATATCTTGGCATTTATACTGATAAAAATTTTTAAATTTGTGACTTGTGATGAACTAGTCTTGCCAGCTGAAAAGTTCAGGAAAACTGACTTTCTGGTATTCAGTGTTAGACAATGCTGATCAAACCAGGAAGACGTAAACATCCTAAATATGCATTTTTCAAGTTCCACAAGAATTTTATGCCTCACAACCAGCCTCTATATGATTGAATTTGTTACTACTGCCTAAATTGGCTATATCAAAAAAACATGTTTCTTTTGAATACCATAAGCCAGTAAATAAAGCATCTATTTGTATAACAGTCAGTCATGATTTTCTACGTCAGATACAAGTCAAGGTCGTCACACTTTAGACAATTTAAAATAAAAAACGCTTTCTCAGCTCAATCACAAAAACAAACATTTCATACAAAATTTCTTCATGGGAAATTTTTCCATCCGCAAAGTGAAACCGTTACCATTTTTGGCCAAATCGCAGTCACAACATGCATAAATGCATAAACCGTCGTCGGTATATTATTTGCTTTTTATTCTTATTCACGGTGCCCAGTGTTTTGTCGTGCACCACTTTAAAATACTGGCAGCAATCCAGTTGTAAAATTTCAAGAATAAAGCCATAAAGCATGTCGTCCTTTTTTAGATACTTACTTGCCGCAATGCTATGAGATGGAAATTGTTTTAACCGACCACGTTTGTTGTCTGTTTATGTGTATGTTGGCGGCGTTGTTATTTATTTTATTTATGGCAGTTTAACTTTTTTAATGCACATCAAATTTAAATAAAACATTTACGCTATGATCTTATTCAAAAGCAATATCACGATTTGGTTGTCTTCTCTTATAGTCCATAATAAAATACTCATCGTAACCAGAGCAATTTTCGTGATTTTTAAAAAAATTACAAGTTATATCGATTTATTTATCAATTGCAATCAAGGCACAGCAAACGCTGGAGCATATACAATTTCGCATATGTTTAGAAAACTTTAAGATGATATCGCTTTCTTTTCTTTAGAAAATGTTATCTCTTTGTTTGATTTTCCTAAAAAAACATAATTCATCTTTATAGCGTACATAAAATACGTACCTACAGATTTTTTTTAAGGTTTGTTCTTTTAAATCAGATATTGTTGATTACAACGAATTTTTATTCCATAAGCTATAAAATTATTGTTCCAATTTTGTGAATCTGGGCTCGATCTTGCTATCTAGTATATAGGGTGTCCTCAACACGTTCATTTCAAATATATCTTCTAGAATATAATAATATTAAAGCTGTAAGCACCAAAATTCTAAGATATATGGCACTTAAAGGATGTATATAAACTAGATCAAAAAATATCGGGTTGCTAGAAAAATAGGAATCACCTACATTTATTACTTGAATATGAAAACCACTACCAGTAACAATGATAGCTATAAATTTCTTGTTTTACTCTTCAACACCACCAAAATTCTCTTTAAATATGTATGCTCTATCACTTATAAATATTTGAAAAGCTTAAATGTAAAAATTGTACATATTTTCTGTAAATATTGAGTTTGGTATATATACCTCAGATATTTATACCTCATACAATTATGTTTGTTTTAACGAAAGATTCTTTTCTATATATGATATTGCATTAATTAATATTATATTTCATAATATTAATTCCATATTTTAATGTATACTTTTTTATTATCCATAATTTGTTAAGGAAAATCCTTTAACTGAACACTTATCTAGATTTATGTGTACTTAAACATCACCTAAAGAAACAGACAATCTGCCAACTAAAGTACAAGTTACCCCTTTTTAGTGACAATTTTATCCGAATTAACATCCTGGAATAGAAATAGAAGTTATTCATAAATACACGAAAGGAAAAAAAATCGAAGAATCTATGATCTCGGAAGGTTAAAGAACACGAATAATTTTTTATTAACAACCCTGTTTCAGTAATCAGATTTCTATATCCAGAAAATCAAAATACAAGGCTGCCAGCTCAGAATCCATAAATCATAAATTTTTAAAGAAAGACTGCTATACATTCATCAATATATTTTTACATCCACCAAACATTTACGTTGATCTAAAGGTTCTAAAGATCATATCAGATATATATACAACTGATTTAATCTTTAATAATAGTAGATACAAATTTTTTAAGTTAAATATACCAAAGAGAAACTTTGATTTTTCTTCAATGCTTTCACTTAAATAATAATAATAAAATAAAAGAGTATCGGGAATTGACATAAATTACAATATCGAAACGTACGAGAGTTATCATTTATATTTTGAACTTAATAATAAAAGGACAATAATTTATTGTCGAAAATGGTTATATTGCTTTTCGCAACTTTTCTTGCTCTGACTTAGGTATCTCTAAATCATTTAAGGTTTTTTAATGCATTAGTGCCTTCTTTAGACGCTAAAAAACATTGAGCATGCATTTTGTTTTTAATAAGTCTAAATAAATATTAAGTGCTTATGTATTGAGGATAACCAATGAACTTAACTTTTTAGCTAGTATAAGAAGTAGTGGTTTGAGCTGAACTGTGAGGGATTGAAATCTTATAATAAAGAATGATCCTTCGTTGCCGCTTTTTTTGCCATACATTACCAAGCACTTCTGATGCTCTAATACCATTTAAAATGGCCCATTCTATTTTGCTTCAACCTTATGGTTACTGCATATCTATTTATTCCAAAAGACTTTTTAATAATTACTTATAATTTATTGTCCTTCAAGCACAAATCACTATTCTCGGATTTCTGTTTTGAAAATATCTTTATAGTGGACTATTTTTTTCAGTCTTATACGCCTAGATCCAAGATTCTTTACCTGTTTAGAGGTTGTGCATAACTTTTGGATGGTGTTTTACACGATGATTAATTTCTTGAGTATTTCTTAGCCTCAATTGGCATGAGCATCTTTTTAATCTTTTATTAAATTCTGCTGCATCAAAGACGGATATTTTTTTTTATAGCTAAATAATCATGCAATATGCACTTAATGCTCATTCCCAAAGATGCTTTCAATCTAAAATAAGTCACCTGACAATCTTTACTTAGGAGTTCTTCATTCTTGCATATAGTACCAAAGTTTTCTGAAGCAACTGATTTTTATGAAAGCAATATGCTAGTTCCCTATCAATTCTCTTAAAGCAGTAAACCTTTTAAAGCTTAAATGGATAAATTTTTGTCAATTGATAATTTATGTTTGCTGCTTAATTAACATATTCCTTTTCTTTATTACTTAAAATATTTTATTCGCGAGTGCATAGAAGAATTTGCATACGACAAGAAATATTCTGTCCCGATATCAATATAGTTGTTGCCATTTTATCAGTTACCTTGTAATATTCAAAAAATACACTATCGGACAAAAGTAGAGCAACAAAGTTCAATTTTATTCATGTTTGAATAAAAAAAATTATTGGGTTGTGATTTTTCGCTAATCTTAATGTCACACTATCCTTACACTGAAAGTAATATTTCAGTACATTTTGGTGTACTTTTAACCATTTTAAGAACGGTAAATATTAATGATTATAAAAATTGATAAGAATTGGGGCGACAAAATTAGAGCAACAAATTGTATTTAACAGTATTTTATTTTACTGTAGTTCAACAAAAAATATTTAACACATTTAACAACAAAAACAATTGAAAGTTATACATTAGTAATTGATAGAATATCCATTATTATTAATTACTTGCTGAAAACGGCGCGGCATTGAAGCAATCAACTTCTGAATGACATTTTCGGGAAGACTTGTCCAAACTTTACTAATTTTATTTATTAAGGATTGTTTATTTGGAAACATTTGGGTACGAATACGACGTTCTACTTCTTCTCAGAGATTCTCAATTGGGTTAAGAATTGGGGATTGTGCTGGCCACTGTAAAACACGAACATTATTTTACCGAAACCACTGTTGAACAACTTGTGAAGAATATTTTGGATCGTTGTCCTGTTGAAAAATAAAACGCAATGGCATTTCCCATTCTGCATAAGGAATCATTCTGCATGATATCCCTATGAACAAATCGGTCCATCGCATCATTAATAAAGTGCATAGGGCCTACCTCATTCCATGAAAAACATAAAAATACACTACCTTTACCATGGTTAATTGTAGGTGTTACGTATTTAGGATTAAAGCTTGTATTGATTGGTCACCTCACACGCTTCATTCCATCAGAATTGAATATTTTGTAGCGCGTTTCATCACTGAATAGAACTTTCTTCCAGTCATTGACGGTCCAGTTTAAATGCCGGCGTGCAAATGCCAACCTTGCTGATCTATTTCTTATTGAAACTAACGGCTTTTTAGCTGGACGTCTACTAAATAACTTTGCGTCTACTAACCTCTTTGTACTGTTCGTATACCAACCGTAATTTCTGAAATTTTGGCAATAATTGAGGTGCGGACTTCTAAGGATCATTTTGGGAAATCCTTTTGATGCGTCTGCGTCTGTCAGTCATTACTGATGTTTTCCTTGGCCTTCCCGATTTTGGCAACTTCTCTAAATGTCCCCTTTCATTATACGATGATATTATTTTGGATACAGTGTACCGGGGTAACTCAAACTGTCTTAAAATATCGGCTTGTTTGTTATCTTCCATGAATCCATTCACAACTCTTTGCTTCAAGTCTTTTGAAATTGGAATTGCTCTCAGCATGATTAATATTACACAGAAATGTTCAAAAAAACATAAAAATTACCTTATACAATTATTTTATTTCTTTACTTTTGCTAAAACCCTTCTTTTGAACAAATTATTTGAATGTTGCTTTACTTTTGACGCGTTACTATGAAGCATTTAAACTTAAACGTCAAAATAAAATCATTTGTTTTGATTGCGAAAATTTTTGTTGACATTGATAATCATAGCCTACTCTGTAGTTTTAAAACTTTGTGGATTTGTATACATTATCATGCATTTATAATTTTAAAATTGGTATTTGCAAATATTTCTGGAAGTGTTGCTCTACTTTTGTCCGATAGTGTATCTAAGTATAATCAATATGTTTATACTGGTTCTACGTTCTGCTATAAAAGTCCACGCAAACTCAAATATTTCATAAAAATAAAAAGTATTTTCTTACATTTGTTCAAAAAGTCTTTTTACTGAGCAATTATGAAGCTCTGAAGGTCATACGTATGTGAAAAAGTGGCGTCTCATAATCGTATCAGATTTAAGAACTAATTTCATAGCATTCTTAAATCCTAAATTAAAAATAGTAGGCGTCCTCTAAATATATTTAAACCGACGTACTATTTTGTTGACCATAGCCCGTCAACTTGATAACACAGACGTCACCTTCAAGACACTAGGGTAAATCTGACAGTTACTTTTAAATTTATGTAATAGTTCTACAGTATAGAAGGGTTGTCACCAAAAATTATTTTTAATAAACAAGCATGTTCTAAAGATAATACTTGTAGTTTCTCGTTACCGTATCAGATTCAAACTGCCTCGTTTATCTTCCACAGCAATAGTGAGAAGTTATTTCTATCGGGGTTTATCTCAAAAATGTTAATCACAAAATCTGATTTTTATACACTCAACTCGCCAATTTCTTGAAAGAACGACAATGTTTCACCGATTCTGCTAAGAGAAAAAATGCATTTTTTAAAGCAATACAACTCGAGATCCCGCAGTACATCTTTGCTAGTCCATTCTTGTCGCTCGGCTTTCTCTACGTAGAACTTAGGCCGAACTTTAGTTAGTAGAGGTAGTAACTGTGACATATGATTTATTATTACAAGTTATTAAAATGATCTTCGCACTTAAGGTCTGAGTTGGCCAGACCTATATAGTACATGATTTATTCATAAATTGTGCGACAATAGCCACTAAAAACACTCAATATTATTACATCATTTTGTGTTAACTACCGACTGCCCAAATCAAATACAATGTCATTTGTGTTTGGTATTTATAATATTATGCTATATATTATCTTTGCTCTCGCTTAATAAATCGTCTTGACGGCTTTAACATCAACTTTTTTAACTTTCTAAATCCAGTTTTAATCTTCTTGCGAACCTATAACTTATCACAAATAATTATTGAACCAACTCGAAATATAGCCAACTCGAGTACTTTGGCAGACCCAATATTTATTTCTAAATTACTAAATTTAAAGTTTTCTGTTACTTTCAACGTTGATTCAATTTCTAATCATAGACTTTTGTCATGACATTCATAACATTTTGTGAGATAGGTGATCTCAAGATAAAATACTGCAAAAATTGTTACGCTATAAATGTTTTAATACATTCTATTATCAGAGTTTTCTTAATGATCTTCATCATTAGATCGTCATTCTATAAAAAATAATAATAATATGGATAATAAAATGAATACTTTAAATAAGTATAGAAGTACTTAGAGAAGCACGTTTCTATAAAAACAGGTCAAATCACAAAACCAAATGCTAAATGGTTTAGACCTAATCTGAACATAAAAATACGTTGATTGACCATAAAAATAGAGCTTTTCAATAGTATAAAGCTTCAAAAAGTCTTAATTTTTGGAATAATTATAGTTAGAAATATAACAGTTACTATATACAGGGTGTCCGGAAGCTAGATGCATCCTTTAAGGGGGTGACAGCTGACTTAATTTCAAAAATTTTAAGCTAAATATGTATAGGTCAAAATTTGTTTATAAATTTTTTATGGCAATTTTTGCATTTTTCTCAAGAAATACCAAAATTTCACACTTAAACGATAATAGAGCGCAAGTTACAATTAGTATCGGAGTTTCAAAGTTTATTTTGTTTTGTCTAATGTGTATTAATAAAAAACGATCAATTCCAAGCTTCTGTGTAAACTTATAGAAAGAATAGAGACATTAAAACGCCCTTTATTTTTATATATCACTCATGCCGATGCCTGGCCAATTCTCAGAATTATGGCCTGTTTTGTGTGGCAGGTCATGTAAACAAAAATTATTAGACTGAGACCTCTCATAAGTCTACTAAGCATTAGAGCCCCGATTGTGGGGTTATTTTAGGTTTTAATGTTAAATAAAACACAATTTTGTTTACTAATAAACAACTATTTATTGTTCATGTTCAAAATGCAATCCATTATTTCTAATACAGGCATGAGCCCTTTTTGTTACTTCGGTGGTGGTTACTCTTATGGTCCTATCTTCTTTCATCCTGTCAAATGCTTCATTTGTTTTGCGAATCAACTCTTCTCTTGTTCTTATTTCGGTGGTGTATACAAGCTCCTTTGCCCGGCCCCATATGAAAAAATCCAACGGAGTTAGGTCAGGCGATCGAGGGGGCTAAGGAAAGGTTCCGCCTCTACCGATCCCACCGTCCGGAAAACAGTCGCCTAAGTAATTCCTGACAGCTAAGGACCAATGCGCTGGATAACTATCTTGCTGAAAGATTATTGGTCCTTCTCGTTCCAATATTCCAGCTTCGTCTAGAAGAACGGGGATATCATTTTGTAGAAAATCTAAATAGTTGGCACCATTTAAATTCTCTGGTAGAAAATGTGGCCCAATAATAGTCCTGCCTATTACTCCAACCTACAAATTGACCGAAAATCTGTTCTGAAATGATTTTTGTTTTTTTCAGTGCGGATTTGCATCTTTGGCAGCCCATTCGTGGAGGTTGTGGAAGTTGGTAATACCCTCCCTGGAAAAATTAGACTCGTGTGTCCACAAGATACTTCTTAAGAATAACGGGTCCTCGATGTCCATGTTCAATAAAAAGCGGCAGAACTGAATTCGTCTTGCAGGGTCTTCTTCTTGTAAGCCCTGCACCCCCGTACCATGAAAGGGATACTGTCCATCTTTCTTCATGATCGTCCACACCTTCCATCTAGAAAGGCCAAGGTCTTCAGCTACTTTTCTGATGCTTGCAGTAGGGTCTGCGGTAAAAGCTTCCAGTATTTGCTCCTCAATCTCTACAATATTATGGCCAGGATTGTCTCCACGTGCCGGATTATCCCCAATGCCAACTTCAGTAAGACGGCGAAAGGTGTTTTGAAACACCCTGAAGTTTGGTAACCTCCGATCTGGTCGACGTTCTTGGTACAAGCGTCGTGCCAAAGCTCCATTACCTTTAGCGCGTCCATATGTGAAGACAATGTCAGCGTACTCTTGGTTGGTAAATTCCATTTTACAATACTGTTTAATAAAACGGGCAGAAACTCGATTTAAAAAACAGTGGTTGAAGTCAGTACGAAGTTGATAATCTTACAAAATTAGAGGCGAGAGTGAAACTAAATAACAAGAGGCTAAGATCACACGTTTTTATTTATTAAGCGAGTACCTAACTTGTAACCCCCACCCCAAAGTACCTACTAGGTACCCCTTACCCTACAGTATCTACTATTAAGTACTGTTAATTTTTTTTTTATCTCTGCCTAATTTTGTTTTTATTACTTTTTATTTACCTGAATATTTACCTGAACTAACTGTCCCATAATAGAAAACCAATCCAGTAAGTTTTGTTTACATGACCTGCCGCACAAAAGAGGCCATAATTCTGAGAATTGGCCAGGCATCGGCATGAGGGATATCTAAAAATAAAGGGCATTTCAATGTCTCTATTTTTTCTATAAGTTTACACAGAAGCTTGAAATTGATCGTATTTTTATTAATACACATTAGACAAAACAAAATAAACTTTGAAACTCCGATACTAATTGTAACTTGCGCTCTATTACCGTTTAAGTGTGAAATTTTGGTATTTCTTGAGAAAAATGCAAAAATTGCTATAAAAAATTTATAAACAAATTTCGACCTACACGTATTTAGCTTAAAATGTTTGAAATTAAGTCAGCTATCACCCCCTTAAAGGATTGCATCTAGCTTCCGGACACCCTGTAGTATAGTAAGACGGAAGAAGTAAAATTATCTAGATTTTATTGCTTTCCGAAAAAATAGTCGTAGAACATGGTCTACACTTTGCAATTGAAATATCCATACTTCAGAGTCAACAAAGAAGGATTTATCTCATCACCTTTCTAATCCTGATGCTAATAACTTTTATTTTTTCTAATTTTTTGAAATTGTAAATAACAACTGTACTAAATACTAAAATAGTTTTTTATAATTTTAATCTTTTAAATACAACCAATAAATTCTTTTTTAGCCTTAACAGACACTGAGAAGACAAAGAGCAATTTTCCACATGCTGAAAAATGATTGCATGATGACATTTCTCTTAGAATGCTTCAGTCCGTGGAATGCGTCAGAATTCTGTAGTCGGTTAATTGATATTCTCTTCGTTCACATAATAAACTAATGAAAGAATGCTATTGGAACTCTACATGCCAAAGTGATTCTAATGATTTTTCTGATATGCGTATCATAAGTATTTTGCCAGCGGGCTTCTAAATATTTTTAAAAAGATTTCTTTTCTAAAAGATTTTATATAAATCAATTCAGTATTATTTTTTGAATATAAAACTATTACCTAAGACTCAGTGTGAATAGGGATGTACATCTACAATGCTGGCTAAAATAAAAAAGGCAGTATTATAATATACGATTAATCAATATATACCCAAAATATTTAAGCTTTTAGCATCCAAATATTTTGGGTTTCCAAAAGAGTTCATTATTTTTATTCTACGGCTTCTTTTACTGGGTAATATTTGTCTGAAAGATATCAAAAAATTTGCTATAAAGATACATTTTCTGAAAAACTCGATCTTATCTGGTATACCACAGAGTTTTATATTTTTATACGTAAGTGATAAATGCATCTGTTCTCTTCATGGTCATGTTAAAAAACAGTAAGTCAGTAGGTTACTAAAATGATGTATTGATTTATTAAACAATATACTAAAAAACATGTTCCAATACAAATCTTAACTTTACCGTAATTAAAACACTTACAGGAATAATGTCTAATAATGCATTCAATCCATTATATTCTAAAAAGTTTGTAGATAAATACTAGGTGGCTATTTTTTTAAACAATTTAAAAACCTTCGATACAAAGCTGTTCATCATTGCTTTAAAATATTATGCTTAAGAGCCCGAAGCATATAAGCCGCTAAGTATCTTGCCAACGAATAATTTTAAAAAGAAAATATATGACCTCTTGAACACGGTAATTCTATAAACGTGTTTACAGTAGTTGATATTGGCATACAGACACTCATCGCACATAAAGTACCCGTATCTCATTTTTATTTTACTTGGTTCTCATTACCGCCACTATAACACTCATAAACAGCTTTGCAATCGAGATATTTTACAGTGTGTACTTAGGAATGCATTATGCACCATATGATGGAAGGTTTAATTTACATTTTTCCCCCCAAGTAATAAATGCAAGTGGTATTCCTCAGGTATTCTAGGCTGTTAAATAGATGTATGAATGTGACTCGCAGAACACATTTAAGTCATTACAAGCTATTCAGCTCTAAACAAGGCGGAAGAGCGTGATGTTCTGAAAAGTCTGTAATAATTTCATAAACTCTATGCGAGATACGGCCGTATTACTTCTTCACGGTATTTGATTTTATTAGGAGGGAATTTATCTTGGAGTGCTTGGACAATTAGGAGAGGCCTATAGAAGAATGGAGTAGAAATATATTAACCGTTGAAAGCGGCTAAGTTTTGCCTTATTAAGTTATTAATTATTGCTTTTAGAATTGTTGCTAAAGTGGTTATAAGTGCCGTTAAGCAATTTAAGTATTTCTCTGCTTTATCTATATAAAGTGTTTGGTAGACATAAAACATTAATAATAAAAACAAAATTTCGTTAGTTATGGTTAGATTAATATTAATAATTTTTTTTGCTTGCTTCCAGGTTGGCGATAGACTTTTCATTGGAGCCCCCGGAAGCTACTACTGGCAAGGTAAAATCTACTTAATATTTTTAACATAATCCTATTTCTTTTCTTTTCAGTTATTGTAGAGCAAAGCCAAAATATAAACACAAAATACAAAAATAGGGTTTTCCTCTATAAATTTCTTATTTCAGACTTTTTATAGGCATGTTAAAACTGCTGTCGTACCCGCCATCTTTCTTTCTGTTCTCAATTACTTCCAGGATTTTTTAACCGCACATGCCTAAGTAGTGGCACCTAGCGAACCAATCGTAAATGATTCTCTGGAAAATAAGCATGTTTTTTTCTATTTATTTTCAGGACAAGTGTACTCGATAGACGCACACGCTAGGTTTAACTATACGCCCGGTCTACTTGGTTCGACGTATGGCGCCAAAGGTACTTTTTAGATAGCGTCGAACATTTCTTACCACCATTCTAATTTATTAATATTCAGCGCCATTTTTTTTAATTTAAAAAAACCACCACCTTCATAATAACTCAACGATAATATACTGATTTTTTTGGAATAGGGCTGATTTGAGAATGGGTATTTTAAAAGACATGATCGTTCAAGTGGCTTACCAGTTTGGCAACTAAAAAGAGCATAACTTAAGTGGATGCTACACACATTTTTTTAATTATAGGATTTTATTTGAATAAAATATTTATCGTAGGGATATGTTAAAAAATTATTTATAAGGCATACAAAAATTAGGTACCGAAGATTTTATTTTTTTAAAAAAACTTCATTTTTAAACTAAATTAGTAATTGACTAAATAATGAGATTAAAAGAGAATATATAAATCTAGAAATATAATTTTCTGGCTCGGGGCGTTTAAATATCATTTTCAGATAATTCCTTCCATGATAATATGTAAGGATGGTTTATATGCTTACTTTCCTGAATATTTCTAAGAACGAATACTCTAGAGCAGCTTCTATTTGGCTATTTTCAGAGCAGTTGCAAATTATCTAGCACACCTAATACCTAATTGATTTGAAGATATAAACTTAAATTAAGAACAAGGACTTCGGTATTTGAAGATCAGGAAATATTTTTGGTTGCTTATTGTTAATTATTATTTTTTAAATAATGATAACCGATTTTTGATTTACATTAATGTTGTATCTACTTCGTAAGTTTACGAAGAAACTTCCGGTCATTTTATACATTTCTTTATATTTTTTGCATGAATTTTCCTTTATATTCTCTTCTTAAGGAAGTAACATGATCATATGGTTTATGAAATTGACTGGTTATTGGACATTTAGTAACGTCAGCTTGTGGACATACAGTAGAATCGATAGTTTTGAGGGTTTCAAGTAGAAGAACTTTATATAAGGACTTTCAACCTCAAGGTCTCGTAGGTAATCCGTTTTGGCAAAAAAAAGTTCCAGGCATAAATTCTTTATTAGGTTCCAGGTATAAATCCTACTGACTGCGCCAAATATATAATTTGAGCAATAAAGTGGGTATTAATTAATCTAGGAATAGTAAGAATAGATGGGAATATTAATACGACGTTTCGGTCAAGCGTGAAATATAATTTTCTAAATTTTACAATATCCTTTCCTAGAAGTTTTCAGTTATTGAGTACGTCCAAAATGTGAGATCTAAGGAATTTCCATGATTTTCCAATACTCCTTCCTTTACCTCAATGATATTAGACTAAACTTTTTGGTTGTTCGTTCGTAAAATAAACAAATAGTAAATTGATGGCAATAGTAAAACAATTGTCTTGTCAATTTATGTTGTCTTTATGCTTGGAGCAAATACAAAAAACGTTTTAATGTAGTGAAATGATTTTGTCTTCAATACTAAGTCTGTTATGTTGTTTCCAGCTATGAAGGCCAGGCCAAGGCCCTCATAATAAAGACATCAAGATGTTTTAATGGCTTCTCAGTCAGGATCATCCTCATGAAACCTAAGGAAAATTAGTAAATTTTCAAAAAACTCAAAAAGAAGTTAATTAATTTTCGTAATTTCTAAAACACTTACATAATATTTTATGGTTTCAAAAAAAATCCAAATCATTCAACTTATACTTTCCTTTTCACTGATTTAGTTTCTTCAAGATTAAGAATTTCTATTATTACCCTAGTAATGTTGTTTTCGAGTTGTCAAATATTTCTTGTTTGAGTTTCATTAGATTGGGCTCTGCTGATCAATTTGCATTTATAATAAATCAAAACTACAAGCAGTTTCTTCGTTTTGCTTTAATAATTTACAGAACATCATAGGAAATAAGCAAAACCGAACCTCACATATAAATAAGGCAATAATTTAAGCTCCTAATTAATTATACAGTACGTTTGCATTTTACTATGCACAACAATTATTTATACAGCGTATGTTTTTATAGGCACTCGCATGTTGTGACATATGCGATATTTCTTCTAATAAATATTGTTTTATAAGGAATGGAATGAGGCAGGCACAAGCCTTAATGAAATCCCATCGTAAATATGAAAATTAATGCTAATAGATCATGGATGTGTGTTGAATTAGTTGATTATTGCTTTGCTACAGCTTTCTTAAAAAAAAAACAGATTGCTAATTGGCCGATAGAATAAAATATGTGTTCATAAATTGTTTTAAATGCTACATCAATTATTTTTTATGGCTTTTGTTTATCAAATTTTAAATCGATGAGGAGGTAAATTTAAGAACCAAGTTTACACGCTGGTGGGCATGTCTTTTAAAAATACCCCGTATAAATGATCAGCCCTAAAAATTTCACAACTTACGCATCATATACCATTTCTTACCAAAACATATACCATTTTTTTTTGGTGTAGGAGTGTTAACCCATATGTGCGGGTGAAGTTGTTTTACTAATGGTCATTCTTAATATTATTTAATCGTACTAAATCGAAATTTTTTTTTTACTTTTTAAGGCTTTAATAAACTTACTAAATTGGTTTAGTGGTTTACAGTAATATTTATTTGTGCTTTTATTTAACGTGTTTTTTTTGTTTTGTTTTTATTGTTATTAGGTATCTCTTGCGCAGAATTAATGGTAAGATCTACGTCGTCTACACAAAACCAAGCAAAATATTAATTTAGAATAATAATTTATAAATTTATTTATTTAAATAGAACCAGAATTTTTAATTTTTGGAAACTTGAAACCTTTAAACCATATCTATTAAATTCATAATCATTTTTGCTATTTAAGATGCTGCGACTATTCTAGGATGCAGCTAAGCGTTTCAATAAGTGTTCAAAATGTTGCCCGTTTTTGGCCAAACAATGATATAGGCGATGTTCAAATTCCTGACGGATATTTTCAAAAACATGTTTTGGGATATCATGCTGGGATATCAGCTGTCGATGATGCGTTGACGAAGTTCATCCAAACTTTCAGATTGGGGAGTAAACACAATAGATTTCAAATGACCCCATAGAAAAAAGTCTAACGGCGTTATATCAGGAGATCTAGCAGGCCATTCTATAGGCCTCCTTCGCCCTATCCATTTATCTGGAAACTCGTCGTCTGAAATATATTTCCAGCAAGGCGCTCCTCCTCACTATGTTCTTCCCGTTCGGCAATGACTAGATGACGATAGTCTAAGTTTCTCGTAGTAATGGAAATTTTAATTTAAATAACAAAATAACAAACAAGTCCAAACACATATTGTCAACAGTTGACTTGTACCATATGGTGGAAATGTTATTTTACCAGTGCAATTTCGATAACAATTTTAAACTGATTAAACACAAAAATTAACTACACAGAGATTTACAAGTTAGTGAGTCAAATTGGAAGGTTAATATATTCTTTGCGTAAACAGCTTGAAATATTTTTAAAACTTATCAAACTTAAAATAACAATGTGATAATGGAGGGTCCTTCCTTAATTGTCAATATATTTTCGAAGCAACCTTATAGTGGTGCAGAAGCAAACTTAAATTACAATGTACAAATTCTTAACTCTCCAACAATTTTTCTACACTCGGTTACAGATCATGCAGCATTTAGCGTCATAACTAAACTTTCTAATACATTTTCAGTTGATTTAGATGAGATGGTCCTGTTTTACTTAAACACTGAAGTTATATCCATAAATATTCTCCTATATCCTGTATTATACAGGATGTTTCATAATTAGTGGGACAAACTTGAAAGGATTGTAAAGGGCCTCAAAATAAGCAAGTTTGCGCAATAAACCCTTATCCGAAAACCATTAGATTTTGAGATAAAACGTGATAAAATTTTTAAAAAAATCTTATTTTTTACGATTAATTTGAAATTCTTGTAGATATTTTATTGAAAATTAGTAAGCAGTTTATATATGCATCTAATAATATTTTTAAATACATAATTTAATCTTTTATTTTACCAGTGGCATCCATGCGGGCTATAACCTAGTGAACTCTTTAAAAAAATGGTACGCCACTGTTTTTTCTTTAAACAAAAATCATTTTTCAAATGAATTTAAATTAAATTTCGTCTCCTTTCTTATGAAACGTCCTGTATATAAGTGATCCTTTAATGGAATCTCTCTACGAGATTTAAAAAGGAGCTAAACTGCGGTCGATTTTTAAAAAAGTTGACAGACCTGACAACATTTTTATTTTTGTTGTGGTCTGTGTTAAAGACCTTCGAGAGAGTCATGTACACAAAACTTGACTGGTAACTTTTAGTACCATTAATTATTTATATTGTTGACATTTTGAGGAAAAGCAAGAAGAAAGCAGATCTTCTCTTTGATCTGTCAAAGGTCTTTGACTTAATAGACCATTGGATGCTCTTGGAGAAGCTGAGGAGTTATGGGATAAGAGATCTGTTCTCCTCTCTCTTGGAATTATTCATGCAAGACTTGTTAAATGGCTCAAAATATTTTTTATCAAAATTTGTATGTATAAACGAGGGAGTACTCCAGGGCTCAATTCTTGGACCTGTGCTGTTCTTGATTTATATTAACACTCTTCCAGCCGGTTTTGGCATTTGCCTGGTTCGTCAAAATGCTGTTGACTTTGCTGGCAAAGTATGAAGTGAAATCACTGCGGTTGTGTGTTTTCAACCGGTGGAAAGCCTGCAGATCTGGTGCCTGATATATAGACTAACATTGAAATATTCTAAAACAGATTTTTTGTCCTTGACTTGTGGGCCTGCAGCAATGCATGGTAATTTCAAATTTCTTAATGCTACTATCGATTCAACTTTGGATAGAATCAACATATTTAACAAGACTTTAGTCAAGAATAAACAGCTTTTGTGCTCTCTTATGTGTAGAAAGGTTCTGACAGTAAAATTTTGTGAGCTAATGTACTTTTTATATGTTCAGGCATCCATCAGGCAATCATAAACTATAGTTTTAATAGTTTAACTATAGTTATAAGATAATATTTAGATGCTCAAGTCATTATGCACCAGACATATTCCTTTAGTAAAAATTAGCATTATTAATTATTTACTGAAGCTTTATCCACAAGCTTCTTGTAAGCTTGCTTTTATTACATTTACCCAAAATATGCAGTTATACTTCAAGAGAAGGTTTGAGTATGCTCCCTCGTATTTTTTTGACACCTACTTTAAAAGAGAACCTTACTATATGGCCATTAAAGCTTACAACTTACTACCTGCTCATATAAGAAATAAGCAAAAGAAAATTTATAATATAATAACATATATATAATATAATACAATTTCCAAATTCAGAAATACTATTTTGCAGTTTTTGTTTCATAAATGTTATGATTTCCAGTTCCGATTTTAGAGAATTATTCTGTGTCAGGAATTTTCTTGTACGCATGTAACGTAAAGTTCTCGTTGTTGTTCATAATATCATGTTCTAAAATATTTTAAATAAACTATTTATGGCATATTATGTGTAATTCTTATTATATTTACTTGATTTTAATTGTATATTATTGTGATTTTAGACTTTATAAATCTCTTCCATATTTTGATAGTATCAGTAACAAGACAGCAAATTTTCTTTCTTTAATTTAGCCATCTATGACAAGCTTTGTCACTTTTATTATTCGGTTGGCAAATAAATATTATGGAGCCTACTTACTAGGCGAAGTACATACGTCTTGCTTGGTGCTCACATTTTCAACAAATACCATTTATATATGTATAGCGATGGTCTACGATTTTTCTTTACTTTTGTTTTAGTAGAGTCGTTCTTTTAACAAAGTCATAGTCATTATAATGGTCTACGGCTAAAAGCGCTAAGCAGATGTTAATACGTTCTTTCTTACTCTGAATACGCATTTTATTTTATTTTAACTTTCCCGATACTCATTATTCATATTTTTTAATCCCTGTCGGTCCGTATATCCGTATTCTGATTCCCATTCACTTTTTGCAACAATTTTCTGGATGTCATGTAGGTCAGGTTTGTATGTCTATCTGCCTGTGCTATGTTTTGCAATATGTCAAGCCCATGTCCGTTTTTCTTTCGCTACTCGTTTGTTCACACCTGTTAGTTTCTTTCTATTTATGATTTCTTCATTTGAAACTCAATCTCATAAACTAATTCCCAGCATAGCTGTTTTTATTGTTCTTTGTGTAACTTGAAGTTAGATAGACTTTTTTTTTAGTTTTATGAGACTACTACTGGACTTATGAATAAATCCAAGGTTACTTAAAGCTGCCCAGCTACTAAGACTTATTCTTATAGGAATTTGGGCTTATTGGTTTTTTTCCCTATTTGTAATTTATAATCTAGAAATGCGTAGTGCCTTACGTTTTCTATTATTTTATCTTCAACTGTAACTTCTATTTGTTCCATACCCATTTTTTTTTTCAATCTGACTCCTATCCCGGACATGGGCATTTGACAATAACCTAAGGGCCATGTGGTATCATCTACAGTTGCTGAGTGGAGTGTCTCGACAGTACAAAAACAAAAATTTTGAGGGGGATTTTAAGGACTTTCAAAAAGCTTATAGAGCTGCTATACAGGAGGCAAAAATAAAAGTCTACTAATCCAACTAAGGCCGTATGGCAAGTTGTCAATGATAGTGTAGGTACGTCAAAAACGAAAAAATCTTATGAAAGAACTTTAACGGCTGACGATTTCAATAATTTCTTTTCACGTATTGCCCATGATACTGTTAGAGACATTCCACGGTCGCAGGGAGACCCAATCCAAAGTCACTCTGTTCTGGGTATGCCGGAGAATGTTTTCTCTTTCTCTCCTGTATCATTCATAAAAGTAAGAGAGATTATTGATGGCTTAAAAAATTAGACTAGTCAAGACATCTATGAGCTAAATGTCAAATTAATTAGGTCTGTTAAAAACATTATCATAGCTCCAGGTACAAAACTAATAAACAGATGCTTCAGGGAGAACACTTTTCCAGGTGTGCTCAGATCAGACTTTTTTGACAGATCATTTTTCACAGATCATTTTTAAAAAGGGTGATCCTGATAGGCCCGAGAACTACCGTTCTATCTCCTTACTGCCCATAATCTCAAAAATCTTTGAAAAATGTTTTGCTGCTCAACTTGTGAAATTTTTTGAGGGTAACAATCTTTTTACATCCAGCCAGTTTAGTTTCAGGAAGGGTAAATATACCACTATGGCCATTTTAGACTTAGTTGATTACTTGTTAAATGCTTTTGATAGCTTGCAATATGGCAGTATCTTGTTCTGCGATCTGAGCAAGGCATTCGACTGTGTTCCCCATAACATATTTCTGCAAAAACTTTCTAAATATGGACTTAGTCCCAACAGTGTTAAACTTCTCGCTTCCTATCTGGCCAATAGAAATCAGATGCTAAGTGTTGGTGGGGTGTCATCAGCAAAAAATGGGGTAACCATAGGTTATTCAAGGATTTGTTTTGGGGTCTATCCTCTTTTTTATCTATATAAATGACCTACCATTAATTGAACCATCTGGTAAATTCACATTTTTGTTGATGACACAACAGTGGCATCTGCCGGAGATGCTCTTGAGACCGTAGAGAGAAAATTGAGAGTATTGCAGGGTGGAATTCAGTAATGGTTTAACATGAACCGATTGCATCTCAACGCAGACAAGACCAACAAAGTTATTTTTACTCTGAGACCAGCTGACATATCAAAGGATTCTTCTGCTGAAGGAAGTTTCTGGGAGTTTTATTGGATCCTCTACTTCACTGGTATTCCCACATTAATATTGTTGCCGGAAGGCTAAAAACATCTATATATGGCCTTCGTCGCCTAGCTGGATGTTTATCTGAATCTGGTTTAAGAATAGCCTATTTTGGCACCTTCCATCCCTTAGCCACATATGCTATTCTAGAGTGGGGTCATGCCCCACAAACAAAAAGGTTGTTTTCACTACAGAGAAGGGCAATCAGAATTTTGGGTAGGCTGGGTTGCAGGGAGGATTGTAGATCTGTTTTCTCTATGAACAAAATACTTACCCTACCTTCCGTATATATATTGGAAAATCTTTTATGGGTACACAGGAATAGGGATCGGTATAAAGTACAGGGTGATATACACAACTATGGTACTAGAAACATAAATAGGCTAGTTCCAATTTACACTATTTTGTATATTGGCATTAATAAATTGATTGATTGATTGATTCATGATGATTTTTTTTTCTCATAGAAAAGTCTTATAAATCATGATAGTTATGCTATATCATCCAAATCCTATCATCATTAAATATATTTGACGTTAATGCATATTCTTGTAAATCCAAGCCCTTGAATACATCTTTCAATATCAATGTGACCAATTTTGGAGATTTCGTCGTCCTGAAGCATGCCTTTTTTGACAGATATCCTTAAGGGTATTATATAATCGTTTTCTATAAGTTGCATGTAAGTATTTTGTTAATTTTTTTTATTATTATTTAATTAAATGTTCAAAATAGTGGCTACCGATATACTGGCATGTCTCTAAAGAATTTTAAACATGTCAAGCTAGTAAGGATTAGTGTATATTCCCCAACTAGTAGCCAAATTTGAAAGAATCAACCCATAGTAGTCGACGAAACAGCGCAAATTGAAATTCTAGGTCAGTTTGCAATGAATTCAACTTTATTAACTCGTCAAGTAGAGGTGGCTACTGGATTATCAATAAGAAAGGTACTTAAAGCTTTATTCCTATAAACTGCAAAAACTGCAAGAACTTGGTGACAACGATCCGGACAGACGTATCCAGTTTTGTGAAATAATGACTAGACTATAAGCCGGCCCCGGCAGCGCGGTGGGTATATACCTGCCTAGCAGTCGTGTGGCCCTGGGTTTGAGTCCCAGACTTGGCATGGTCGTTTGTGATGTCCGATTTAGTTTGAGTACTAAAAAAATTATATAGAGGTTTTTCGTGACTAAATGTGCTCAGCACAAGGTCAATAAATTAAAAAAAAAAAAAAAGACTAGACTATATTGATTGAACTAATAAATAGAATTACAGAAGAACCTTGACAATATCAAATATTTTCTTTAGTGATGAGTGTACCTTTTATTTAAATACGCATGTTAATAATCAAAACTGTTGTTAGTAGAATGACAAGAATGCCAGAACCGCCAGAAAATTAATGTTTGGGTTGGTATATTGGAAGATAAAATGCTACATAGGTGTATCGAACCACTAACAGTGCGAGAAATAAAAAATCAGAGGGATATACACGAAAACTTATATCTAGAAAAACGCTTACTATAATTCTAACAAGATGGAGCCTGTTAAAAGATTCTCATTATGTAGTTTCCGTTAGAAAATGGATTGGAAGAAGAGATCCTATTGAATGGCTACCTAAATCCTCGGACCTAACAGCTTTTGACTTTTTTTTTGTGGGGTCACCTAAGATCTGTGGTTTTTAAACCGCAACCTCAGTCACTAGAGCAACTCCAGCATAGAATAGTTCAGGAATACCGTGCTCTATCCAGAGAAGCATTTGTGAGTGAAGAATTTGAAAGTACTTATTAATTTCAAAATAACGGATATATTTTGTAACATTTAATTAAAAAATAATAAATTTTTTAGAATAATGTTTTAAATTATTGTATCTTTGATAAACAGAGAAAAATGTTCTGAAACGCGGCTTTTAATTGTATTGTTGGAAAGCATGTCCTCGACATAATTTTGTATTTAAGATTTATGGAGTGCATCTCACCCTGTCCAAGAGGTTGCAGATGAGAGGTTGCAAACATATCTTAATAATATGTTTGTTTTTGTTTCCCTTTCCTTTTATAGAAACTGTTTTCAGCATTTTTTTATTCACTTTTTCGTTCCTAATGTATGGTCATTTCAAATTTGTAAATTGTCACCGTGTATGTGCCTAATCAGAGCATAGTATTTTCAGTTAATCCGAGCGTTGAAAATCGCCTATAATTCGATAGGATTGAAGCCTTTCGAGTAATTCATGAAAGCCAAATGTAGAGGTATATTATATTTCGTGGGTTTTCGAAGCGTCTGTGCTGGCCGACGTTTTCTAACCCAATAACACGTAAATTTAAAATAATTTGTTTTTTTTTTCAGATAAAATAATGTTTAATTAATTATTATATATTATTATAAAAGTATATAATGTTGTAATTTATATTCCAAGCTTCTGGACTATTAGGTTACTAAATGTCATTCTTGTCTATCTGTATAAGTAAATATAAATATTCGATAAAAAATGTTGGAAATGAGAATTTATGAAATATTTAAGTAGGTATTGGATTATTCTATTTAACAATTGTTATTTTAGGTATATTTAGGAAGCGATTCAGTTTATTGAAGTGGATAAAATTCTTTCTTTAATAATTTGGAATTTTTCTTTTTAAGTTTTCTACAAATCTTCAGATATTTTCATGATAAAATTAGACAATTAATGGCTTTATTTTATTTTCCTTATATTTAAAATTTCCTGTAAAAAAATCGAAAATTTTGCTTGATGTTGTGGTAACATATTGTAGCGTTTTTCCCATTCGTTAGGTGTAAATTAAAATAATCAAAAATAGCCAACTAATTTATTTACACCCTTCACTGCGAAAACATGATCACTCACGTCTAATAGAGATATTTATTTACGGTATTTATTTATAGCTATTTAAATTTCGCGCCAATATTCTGAAATTTATTTGACTGACCTGACTACTCTCGGCCTTGTATCCTCGGTTAAACTCTATTCCGGACGATTTTCCCCAATATCGTTACAATATTGTGTATTGCGTTAAGCCTACTTCCCAATAATCTCTTTAAATTTCTAAATACTTAGGATTGTAGTCCCTTTCTCCATGGTTTTGACGTATTGAATAATGCTTTTAAACATATCATTTCTATATAAAATGATTTTTTCTACCGATATATATCAACTTATGACAAACTTGTGAAGCAAATTGTTTTTTTTTTTGAGAATGTTATTTAGATTTTGTATGTGTAAGTATAGATATTTTTTTAAAAGATTCTTCTCGCCAGCAATTATTTCTGGCAATCTGCGCGACATTCACTTAAATCAGGCATTGCAGTTTTCGAATATAATTTTTACCTAAATGCAAGCACTGCATTGTTACAGATGTGAACAGTTTTTTTCTTTTCTTCTTCACGAAGGCTGTATTAAAACGTCATATCTTCTCTTTCAAATCGATAGGAGTTGTTACCCGGTGATTAAGACAACGCTAAGGTGAATCCAATACACGAAGAATTTCATCAAAATTCCTTTCAGTAATAGGATATCAGATAGACGATCTGTTTGCTTGTTAGGATATGTAATAAATACTGTTGGGATAGGTAATCCAGTGTAATCTTTTTCATCTAGATCCAGCATACTCAGTTCTGTGACAAGTTATTAATCTTTGTTTGCTATAATCGGAAAGGGAAAACCTTTACCACATGCTTCTGCGTAATCCTTGATAACTCTACGATCTAGGTGAGATTCGATCGAATCACAAAACAGTACTTTGTAGTTACGAGACGCGAATTCATAATTAAACTGAACACGCGAGCTGGTGCATACTGGAGTGAAGTCATCTGGGTATGAAAATAAAATGCCCCAGCTTTCTACAAAATACTGATACAAAATCTAGTGTGGAAAAAAACTAGAAATGGTTCTCCGAGTTTACCGACATTTTATTTTTATTATTCGTAGTTTTTGATTGTCTAATGGATGACGAAGTGGTAGAAATAATCGGATCGCACTAAAATAGTAAAATATTTTACAATATTGGAGCCGATGCGTCAATTTGGAGTTCTTTAGTCTAAATAAAAACTCTTAACTTTGACGTTTTTTAATCTAATCGCTGCCTTTTTATAAGCATAAATTGGGCCTTTAAATTTATCAACAGCCTCTTATTTATAATCTAATAGCTATCCAAAGAAAATAGTAATTCTGGCAGATAAGTTGTTAATCTGGCTAATCACAGCATTTTTCTATAAAAATCTGTTATCTTTAAGTAATCTTTCTTAAGTTTTCTTATTTTTTTCTATTTGATGTATTTGTTGTAACATTGGCTTCTTGATTTCTTTATTAGGAAAAAAATTGTAATGATAGCTTTAATTTGTTTACAGAACCTTAGTGCTATCTATGAATCTCAAGCGGCACTTAATGCATTTTAATAATGCATGAATAATGCCATTTTTTATAAAAAATACCATAAATGTAGTATACTCACACACAAAGATGCTAATTTAACTAGCTAATTAATTAACTGATTCAGCTAAATTTTCATCATATTCCTTTTTTTGGAATCAGGAGATACAATTTGACGTACAAATTTTGAGTTTTTTGAATTTTATTTTATTATATAAGGCATATAATGCCAATTTAGAAATATGATCCTAAAGCCCATATCATATATAAAAGAAATAGTTCGTATTAGGTAAAAGAAACAATAGTCAATCATTTCCATTTATAAATCAAATACGAGAAATGTTTTTTTAGTAAAGTCATTAAATAATGTCTATATTTATTACCATACTTTTAAATGGGTTTCCTGGCATGTATAGGTAATCGAGTATTTTTAGAATCAAATATACTTACATGTTACAGTCATACTTAAAATTACAAAATTTTACGAGTTTACCAGGTAAATTTTATATCTACATTAACATAGTACCCTAGTGTTAGTCGGTTATAGATTTTAAAAATGTTAATAGTGTGAATTTTAGTTGTACTTAATTTTATTAAATATTCTTAATGCTAAAAATTATTTTATGACGGTAGATTTTTGCTACTTAGCAAGAGAAAAAATATGCTTATAACTATTTTTCCATTCCAAAATATTATACCATCATTTAGAATAGAAATATAACAGATATTTTTTATTTTTCCTCTGCCAGGTGAACAAATGTGTTTTAGGGGTGAGTTTTAAAAAGTTCTAGTTTTTATTGTTCACCCGTTCACCACAAACCAGCTGTCCACTTGAGTGCAATACAAAACGAGTACATGCATTTACCAGATATTAAAAATTTAAAAGTGGTGTTTTGTAGGTAAATTGGTCAATTGCTGAAGAAAACTATTTGTTTTCAGCCAATGTTTTAAATTATATTTAATTTATTTTAAGCACTCTACAACAGATGAAATAAATGGTGTTTAATCTTTTTTTTAAATATTTGTTAAAAAATATAATTTAACATTTATGTATGTAAATGGTAATATACATGTCATAGATTTTTAAGAAGGAGGGAAGAGAAAACTCTCAAAAACACTAACCGAAGTCGTAATCGCGTTATTACTATACTATTATTAACGTAGCTATTATAACATATACTATACTATTATAACATTCAGCAATTGACCAATTTACCCACAAAACACCACTTCTAATTTACAATCTTTGGTCTCCAATTCACAGGAATGATTAAAAATTTAGTTTAATCTCTGAGAAATTAAAAGTTTAGTAAATTTAAGATCGTAGGACCTGAAATACGATTAAATTATGTCGATATGTTAATCGATATAACTAGTCTAGAATAATAGTCCAGAGTTACTGCCCAAACCTTTTATATTTTCCAACATAGGAATTTTTCTACCTTGCATTATTGTGGTCCTAAGCCGTTGAATTTGCATCTAATAAATGGTACTATTCTGACTTTAAGAGGAATGATGTTTAAACCATCCTTCTTTGTCCTTTTTCTTACAGCATTCAAGGCCGATACAGTAAGAGATCTACTACAGTCTCTTACTGTTATTTGAAATTTACCTTGGACTATTATAATGAAACATTCAATAGTAATATGTTTCGCTTCCTCCAGTTTTAGGAGCAGCCCGATCATTACCTTCTTTCACAAAAGGCATTGACGTGTTACCCGGGCTTCAAAATTTTCGCTAGATTAAAATTATAAAGTTTTACGAGCTCATCATTTCGGTCAGCTTAATTTTTGGTTTCTGGTCCTTTGTTAATTGCTAGAATGATTCAGTCAGAACCAGGAGCTTTGTAAGTTTTCTTAAATTTTACGTCATTTTTTAGGTTTTTGATGATTTTTCAGTTTTTCCAGTGACTTCTATGGTAGATTCGCTCTACGATGACCTCTTTGCTAGTTATTTGGTCTATCAAGAGATTTCCAGAAAAGTAAAATTGAGATAATTCGGTCAGAGTCTTTCTATAAGTATGTACTCGTTATTTTCTAATTAGGATCTAATAAGGTTAAACTAACAAGAAATTCAGCCTCTTCTTCAAATTTCATATGTATCTCTACTGTGATTTAAATTTTAAGGATAATTTTTTATTATTTTTAACTAACTAGGATAAAATATATTGTCGATATAAATATACAAGCATTTTTCAATTTTCTCATAACTTATAAGAGATATGTTGAATTAGTACTTTATATTCTTCAGGGCAAGGCCAGTAAATAATCAAGAGAAAAACAACCATGTATAAGGATCTTACATAAAGGCTTAGTTTCTAAAAAGACAAATTTAAAGAGTCTTGAAATAAAATATAATTTTACACTTAACGATTAGGACAAGTTACAAAAATCTAGTTTTTTCATCTCAGACCACTAAAAAATCAAAATAAAAAAAATATGTATAAGGATCTTTTACAAAGGATTGGTTTCCAAAAATACATCCGATAGAGATTTAAAATTAAATATAACTTTACACTGAACGATTAGTACAAGTTATAAAAATATAATCTTTTCATCTGTATCTAATGTTTGAACTTCAGAAATCAGAAATTGATAGTCTGGACTAATGATGGCCTGAAATTGATCCAGAAACGGATAATTAAGACAAATGGCGAAATCTATTATTAGTATAAAATTGTATTTTTTCCGCACATTTTTCCTACTTAGATGGAAATTTGAAGGAATCAATGAACTTCATATTCTTATTAAAGCTAGGAAGCATCACTTTATGATAATTTCTACAATTGTTGGAAAATGGAAAAAAAATCAAAATTTGGATTTTTCTAGTTTTTTTAGTATTTACCGCATACGGTAAACCACCCAGTTATTGGCACCTTAAGGACTTCTCAAGTTTCACATATCCACTAGTTTTCAGAAAATTGATATTATAGTCAGCTTGTAACTAGTTTATGTTCTTTGATGATTCTACTTTCTCAATGAAAAAAATTTTTTTTTTAAATTATAATAGCAAAATAATAAAAAGTAAAAAAAAGTTTAGAGTCTAATTGTTGGCACGCTTTTCCAGTCATTGGCACCCGAAATTATTCCAGTTATTGGCACATACACTACGCACCTCAAATATTAATGACTAAAAATGTTATGATATTATTAATATAATTTCGGTTTGTTAAAAAAACAACAATTGATCTTGATTATAACATATAATAGCACTAAAAGTAATATCAAAATAATATTGTTTATGAATAAAACGAGCTAATATTCAAAGGTTTACAAAACAAATAGTTAAACTTAAAAGTATGATTAATAATATAATATCTTATAAAAATATTTACAAAAAGCAGCCTAAGACTTTCACAAACAAGAGGCACAAAGAAATTCTTTTTTATATAAACCTTTCTTTTCCAAACATTCTACATGATATGTTCTCGTAAAATTTTTACACCTAAGTCCTGGTTTCGACCTGTTTATATTTTTCACGCAAACATAGCAAACTTTATTTTGTAACAAATTCTTCATTGATGAAGTGGATGCCGTCAAAGGTGTGCAGAGAGAAAGACGCTTTTTTGGCGGAGAACTGAAAATTTTTCTAACATGGCTTTGATGATTATCCTTCCTTGCAGTTAGAGTCTTACCTTTGTTTTCCTTTTCTGTCTTTTTTGTAGCCTGTCGCTTGAGTCTCTTCTTTTCTTTGATTCTTCTGCTCTTCCTCTTCCCTCTGAAGCTGTTCTTTTTCCTCAACAATATTTTTGAAACCCGACGACGAAATAACATAAGGCATTTTGGTTACTGCTCTTTTGCCCTTCCTCTCGGGTGTTAAAAATAATTCCATAGACGACAAATTATCAACTGGTGTTAGAATTTCGCTATCAGTATTCATCTTTTCATTGGCATTATTCTTCTGCTTTTCTTCTATATTTGTGTCGATTACCTCAATAACTGTGGGTTCAATGGTAACCTGTTCTTTATTTAGGTCTGAAAGTCTTAGGATATTATAATTTTCCCCTTTCAAAACAATAGACATATTTGCTATTTCCTCTTCTGTATAATTTGTTTCAAAATCGCCTTCTGTCATTTGCCTAAAGGATGTTAAAAAAAGATCATTTTCACTTATTTCATTAAGGTAGTTAAATAATCTTTTTAAGGCTGCAAAATTCTCGTCATCCGATGTCATTCCCGCCTGTCCCAGTTCCATAAATTTTCTATCAGCTATTAGCTTTTTGAACAAAGTCAAATTTATTTGTTTTTCTGATTGGTCCTCACTAATATTTGCTTCTGGTTATCCTACACTATCAATAATATGGGTATCTTTTCCTAGGCACTTGGTATAGTCTATTGCATTGGAGTCCCAAGGAAATAATCCACATGCTTTAAAGCCGTTTGATATAGTTGTTGCATCAAGTTTTTCCACTGCCGTGTACAAAATAGGAGCAAAATCTTCCTTTTGTAGTTTCATGAATGGATGATTTCTTCTCCAGTGCAAAACCCCATAACGCCAAAGATTTTTTAAGGGTCTGAAACTGGCAACATCGGCGGGTTGAAGAATTCGAGTGGAGTTGGTATATAGGGCTATTAGGACTATCTCCAGCCTAGAGCATAAAGTACTTACTTGGTATGTGACATGTGTTTTGTGTCCATCATCAAATACTATTACTGGAAACACAACTCCAGATTTTATAAGGCTGGGATGCAAGACAAATTCAAGGTAAAATGAAAAAGTTTCGGATTTCATCCAGCGATTATCAGTTAACGCATATGTCCATCCTTCTGGATCACTGTCCTTACCGATTGTGGAAGTCTCTTGTTTGGGAAGATGATCATCGGCGGTGTTATTGTACCCGATGCTGAGAAGGTGAACATCACAGTGAGATTCTGTTTTGCATCTCCCATATCTACTTCGTAAACGTTCTTGGAGCCTTTTAGAGCAACGACTTGTCCAAGTTTTGGCACATAATAAAAGTTTGTTTCATCGCCATTAAAAATTCTGCTGAGATCCTTCATGATGTCAAATAGGTCCTTCTTTTTTAAATTAAATTCGATATCTGTGAACCACTTTTTAATATCGCTTTCCGCTACATTTGCTGAACCTGAAGTAACCGCCTCTGCAGTTTGATTTGTTAATTCAGGATGCCGCTTTAAAAAATGGTTGAACCATTTATCGCCTAGTAAATTATTTTTGAATGGTGTTCTTTATCAGTTTGATTTAGAAATGTTTGAACAGATGTTTGAATGTCAATTTTACGCCTTGGGAAACCTTTGCTGACTATCAATGATCTATTCTTTTAAATGAATCTCCTCTACCTCTGTCAAGTATGTAGACGGACCTTTTTTTATTTTTTTGAATTTTTTACTGGTCTGAATTGTAGGGTTGCCCTTCGAATCCTATTCTTTCGAGATGTTGCCTTTTTTGATTCTCCTGATCGAATTTTTTCAAGAGCTTTTTGAACAATTTCCTTGCTATATCTGGTGGAGCCATTGGGACGATTCTGTTTTCGTTTTGGAGCCATCTTAAAAAAGAAAGGAACTTTTAAAACCTCTATACTTAGGTATGTAAGTTTTTTCTTGATGAAACACCCTATATTTTATATGCTATATTTTTTAAATTATAAACACCGCAGATGTAACATGGAACAAGTTCCCTTGTTACATCTGTTTAGATATATACAATTTTAGGAATTTTTTTTTGTGGGTATAACAAATGCCATTATTTTATTCATGATTTTTTTAAAATGTAAATAAAACCCTGTATGAAAATACGGTCAAATAATTCTTGGTTTAAAAAAAACACAGGGTGTTTAATAATTGAGAGCCTATAATACAGGGAGTGTTTGATTTTGAGAATAGAAGTTAATAGGAACATATATCGTAAGCTTTAAATTTAAAAAATAATGTTTAAGAAATTTTAAAGTTTTAAGACAAAACTCATTGCTTAAGATGAGCAAATAAAAAAAAAATAGGGTGCCAATGATTGGGAGAATATTATTAGCAGCAATAATCCAATAATTAGCATAGGTGCCAACCACTGGCAATATAAAATTTTTCTCTGCCTATCATTGGCACCCTACACATTTTAATTTATATTAAAAAATATGTATTTTTTTAAACGAAAAATCATTTTAAAGATAGTTAACAATATCACCAACAAGAAAAATAACTATTTGATTAAGAAGTCATAAAGTTTTCACGTTAGTTATGAGTACCAAACCCTTAACAAAATCATAAATTCCTACCTTGTTTTTTTTATTTTAAATTCGATTCGCAATTTTACTTAAACTTAAGGAATAATAATACACGTTGGCGGTTTACTAGTCTCGGCGATGTTGCCAAAATTACCTTAATTAATAAATTGACGATAATATTATCAGATTCATTTTAATTTCTGCAAAAAATTAGACGGGGTGCCAATAATAGGCTGAGTGCCAACGATTGAGTGTTTTACCCTATAATTTTTAATTATAATTAGTGTATAAATTGCTTTCAAATATAACTTAAGTTTACTCATACTAATGAGTATTCTTTTATTGCATTCTGCTACGATTATTGAGACTATTATGTTGAGTTTTTTACTCATAAAGTTTATATAACATTTAAGTCTCGAATTATCTTCTGAAACCTCCTTTGGTTTTCTGAAGCGAAGTCCTAACTTTTTTTGCATCTCTTCTTGCGTATTCTCAATATATTTTTCTTTATGAGGTTTTTCATTTTTATTTTTAAAATAAAGGCGTACTTGGAAACATCTTGTCGAACTTGCATTGTCTTATTTATTTAATGTAACACGATGTTTCGGTTGGTAAGTATCTCCAACCGTTATCAAGTGTAAACTGACAGCAAACTACTATTTTATAGGCTTATATACTAGATGTGTGCAGCGATGTGGAAAGGAAAGTCATCCGTGAAAAGAGTTGGGGGGAGGACACGCCTCTCTCTAGATCCTACACTGTCCTGAGAGTAGAGGCTTCCAGATGTTGGGTACATCGACGCTTGGCTGGCTGAAGATCCCCTGATTCTGTGAAATGAAAACTGCCTCTACGAACTTCCTCTTCCGCCAGTGCTGTTCCTTGTCCAGAATCTTGGCTTCTGACCAATGGATATTGTATCCATTATGCCACGCGTGCTCTGCTATTCCGGATTTGGAAACCTCTCCTCTTTGGGTTCAGCTGCGATGTTCCTTCGCTCTGACTTCTAGGGGGCGCTTCGTTTCACCTATGTATGAGTCACCGCACTCACATGGGATCGGGTAGACGTAATTTTTGGTATCCAACAGGCCATCTGGTTTGGTCTTTGATACCACGCTTCTGATAGTGGTGCTAGATCTAAAGGCAGTTCTAATATTGTACTTGCTGGCAATGCGTCGGATTTGTTCCGATGTACCCCTAATGTAAAGTATGGGTAGAAGTCTGGTTGTCGTGGTGGCCTCGTCTCTGATTTGATTTGGACGCGTCCTTTGGATGGTCCTACTTATTAGCTTCTTTGGATATCCATTCTGTTGTAGGTCTTTGTAGATGGTATCCACTTCAGTCTTGAGATCCTCGTCGCTTCTACAGATGGTTCGAGCTCTATTGTAGAGGGATCTTATGATGCCTACTTTAGTGGTTGCAGGATGGTTGGACTCATAGTGAAGATACTGGCCCGTATGTGTTGGTTTTCTATAAACTGAAGCTCGTAGATTTCCACCGACCTTTTTAACGAGGACATCTAGGAAAGGTAGAGCTGAGTCCTTCTCTGTCTCCATCGTGAACTTGATTGTTGGTCTGAAGTTGTTGAGATGAAGTAGAAACTCCTGAAGTGCTTTTTCCTCTTTGTCCCAGATGATGAAGGTGTCATCCACATATCGAAGCCAGAGCTTGGGTTTGCAATGGGAAGCATCTATTATACTATATCTATACTAAAAGACGTACTTGTATTAAGATCTAAAAAATCTTGTACAAAAAATATGATAAGAAAAATTATTCTAATAAAAAAAAGAAAGTATTTTTTGTTTTTCCTAAATAGACCAAAAACGTAAATCACCCTTTAAAACATTCTGCTGCTTTTCCACTTTACTTATTTTCGCTGTGTGAATGTTACATGAATCAAAATATTGTATTACAATTAAAGTAAAAGTTAATGGAATTTAAAATGGAAACGCGTAAAATAAACTAGTCAAAACGAAATAGGACTTCTAAAAACACCTAAATTTTAGAGTTTTTTGATTAAAAATAAATAAATCTTAAAACACAAGGAAGTGACGTTAATATATATTTTTAAACGTTTAAACTATAAGAGACTTCTCAGAGGTTTATTTTTAGTGATATTCGTGCGATTTTAAGGAAACATGGGACATTTGTTTAGCTGCGGCTGTTGCAGTTTTATGGGCTTTTAAATTTTATAGCGCGTGTCCCCATTTTGGTCAGAACTAATTCTTCAAAAAGTCGATAATTTAAGGTTTAAAATAAAACAAAAGAATACATTTACCTCTTTAAAAAAAACTTAGTCGTTCTTGACCTTTTAAGCAAACAGTAAACCCGATGGATTTATAAAAACACCGACCAAATTCGCCTTATAAAGTAGCAGAACATTGAGACAATTAAAAGTGTGTGGTCACCAACGAGTCGGTGTTTGGTTGCGTAGGTCTCTCTGTCTACGTAACACCGACCATCTGTTATTAAATACTTTTATTGGATAAATACTGGGTCAGAGAATTATTAAGTGAATTGCCAACTATTGCAAGCACGTTTTGTTTGTAGTATGTCTTGTATTTACTAATGTTATTTTAAGAGATAACGTGGTGTTAATAATAAATTTATTTTTTTTAACTGAAAAGGGAAAATTGCATTAGTTTTTTTGCAGCCATTTTAATTCTTCTTAATATTATGTACTTTTATAAGTACTAAAGGAAGATTTGCAAATGCCAGCCAATCTATAGTATTAAAATTTAAATTTTTTCCTATGGCTGTTGCAATTTTCCAGGTATTTAGCTCAAAGACTACGGCATAGGAGATACATCATCAAGTTATTACAAGTAATCATTCTATAGATAATTGGACCCTTTAAATAGTTCGTGAAGTTTTATCAAAAAGTGTCCTAATTAAAACTTATAGATCTCTTTCAGATCTATATTAGGAAGATAACTTTGCATATACAGGAGGCATCACGCCAGTAGTAGAGACCACAGTTACCTTTTTTTGTAATGGAATGGTATATTTTTTATGCATTTTCGCAAAATTGTAATATAACTTCATGTAAACATATGCTTTAAAGATAGGATAGTTTTTACCTGAGGTAATTGCATAACTTTTTTGCTTATTTACGACATCTGAGTACACTAAATGCAAAACCCGACATTTGCAATAGAAGCAATTTTTCAGGAAGCGCAAAAATTTGTAAAAAAATTATTAAGTGTTATTTAGTTGAGAAAATTTGGTAGATGAGTCTATCTAAATTCTTTCTATATATATATTATTTATAAATAAGAAAAATGGAAATAATGTTTGAAAATACACAGTTTTGCATTTATTTTTTGCAAATACCAAGTTTTGCATTGAAAGTAAAGAATAATAATATCAAAAACTATGTTTTGTAAAAAAGTATATTAAAGAAAACAACACAAATTCTAAATAATTTTTAAGAATAAAATTTATTTCTCTAAATTCCTATTTTTTAGAAAAATGCAAAAAAGTAGCAAAAGTCCTTAAACAGATTAGATCCTAAGTCCTTCATATTCTTCAATGACCACATTATTATCATTTTCATTTTCTTCATTTTGTTGGTCTTCTTCAGCTCTTCTCTGTTGGTAATTATGAACTGCGTTCTGAAGATCCTTGTAAAATTCCAATTCTGGATTGCTAGCCCAGTCCAATCCAAAATGATTCTTTAGTAAATTAAAAATAGAGGACTTTCATTAAATTTAAAGTGCCATTGGGCAGGCTTTTTTATTACTTGGTACACTGCGTTTTTCCAATCAAGAATTGTCCAGTCTTGACTTAGCCTAAGAACCCTTGAATGATTTTGTTTGAATAATCTGCTTATATTCGTGGCGATTGATTATCACACTTTTTTTTTTAATTTCGCGTTCGATCAACCCAAAAACCCTATCTGGGGGAATGAATGAATGGCCAACTATTGGAAATGTAAACTCGATAGTTTCAATGGTTTTGGTGCCTCATAACAGAGCCAGTATGCTAGCATCCCCATGACGGTGCTATTTTTATTTTGCCCCCCACATCCATCGGCAGAAAGTAAAATTTTGTGTGTAGTTTCTCTAAAATCAAAATTTTTCCGCGTAGTATGTATAGCTTAGGATTTAGAGGCAATAGCATTGGAATTTTTACAATATTCAGTTTTTAGTCAGACAAAGGATAACACTGTATTTTGAGTGCTGAAGAGCTGCGACAAACCACAGTAAAATTTTAAAAGGTTATTTGTTAAGAAAAGTATGCACTTTGATCTGGCAATTTAGGCAAACTCAAATTTTTTTGGCAATCAAAAGAAAAAAGCTGTACATCTTCTCTGTCTAATTTTAAACACTTATAAAATACTTTGCTTTTCAACTTATGGACACGTTGTTCGCAAATTATCTGAGCTTTGTCATTAGTGTTCACTTTCAACTTCTCTTCAAACTGAATACAAGTAGAACACAAATCAGTCATGGGGGTACCAAAGCTTAGATTATAATTTTTATTCACATATCTTCTAAAAAAACACAATTTTATGGCCAAATTAGGATTTCGTTCACAAAACATTTTGTATAATTTTCGAAAATTTAATTCATAGGGCAAAAACACACGAGTAGTTTGATTTCTTTGATAATGAAAAATTTTGCATTCCAAATTTTCAACGAATTGCTTAATTAAATCCTTAAGATGGTCATTTTTGTTTTTAACCCTATCACCACCACGTCGCTCTTTTGGCAACTCATTAGAAAGCAAATAATTTCTTACATTTCTTTCCAACCTGTCTCCACTAAAACGGGTTATTCCGAGAAAAGCTTTTTTACAAACTCTAAATTTTTCCTTAGTTATTGTTGAAACAAAATATTTTATGGAAAGTCCATGATAATTTCTTAATGATTTTCTGGGTTTTGAACCCTCACAAAATTGTAGCAAATCCAAACACCCTCACAAATCTTGTTTTACCTTTTCAACATTTGAATATAACGCCATGTGGAGGCTTTGAATGTCTCTCATGTTTAGTTTCCGATACAAAAACACTGGTTTTTTATTGTGAGCACATTTCGGGTATTGAGGCAAATCATGTGGCTTATGTCTGAAATTAAAAAAAAAAACAAACTATAATAATTTGTAAAATTTAATTTTTCCTGGATACTTATTGTTATGCAGGTTTAAACAATATTATTATAAACATTGCATTTACCTTTCAATTTGCATCTTCCTTCTTTTCCAGTTCTCCTTATTTATTTCGCGTTTTCTCCCTTTTCCTTTTTCACATGGTTGGACTGTATCCATTCCTACAGCAGTAGACACTTTTTTCGAAACTAATATTAACAAATTAAAATTTTACCGGCTTAAAACTGCGAGACGATGTTTATACTATCAAGTACAGTAACAAACTAAAAATAAAAATAATGAAATTATAACACGTGGTATGCGGCCGTTACAAGTGTTTCTAGCGCTCTTATTGGTTGATTGAAAATACCCAGTTTTGCATCTGAACGGCACACAGTGCTTCGAGTATATAGGACCTTGGGACAAAAATCAGTTACTTCTATTGGGCTAAGCGTAATGCTCCGAAACTTATGCAACTTTGCACAAATAAAAGGCCCTTTCATTGAAAGAATTTAGAGAATTTAATATCTAATGTTACAGGGAAATATGCGACCAATACATTAAGAGCTGGACGAATAAAAATGTTGCTTTTTAGTTTTTTTATAAAAAAATAACAGTAACATGCCCATTTACCCTATGAAAATTAAATTATTTACTAAACTTTTAATAACAACAGTACAACTACATAACAAATTTAAAGTACACGATATCTATAACTTCCATAAGCGTAAAAGTTGATTTCTTTTTCGTAACCTTTAGTATGCTGGTATTTCTTACCAGAGAAATTTAGTCCAAAAAAAACTATCACTATACATATAATGTATTGAAAACATTAATAAAAAGGTATATACACACAACTACAAATTTTTCTTTAAAGGAAATACGGCAAAAAATATTACAGATACAAATAAAAAATGTAAAAAGTGGGAAAAAATAACTCCTAAATTTAGCAAAAAATAAACAGTACTAATACTAAGCATGAACATGCTTTTAAGTTTTATGTGAAAATTAATCTAATCAAAACTAAAATTTTGTTTGTATTTTAACTAAAACTGAAAACTATAACAAAAAAATCTTAACTTAAAAAAGATATGGAAAATATGTACACATATTATATATAGGTTTAAGAAAAATTATTCTGAATCAGAATTATCGCTAAAATCACTGCTGACAGAATCTTCTTAATTTATGTCTATATCATCAATTAATGTCCTTTCCTCTCGTATAATATATTTTTCGACTTCCCGGTTTCGATTCTCATTTTTCTTTGAAGTGACTGTCCTTTGCGATGAGATAATGGGCTCTGATGTTAAAAGTAGTATTTTTAATAAATCCATATTACATTTTGTTCTAGAATACTTGCGGGTGTGAAATAATCAATATTTTCTTGCCTCTTTATGCCTCGCTTCTAAAGCATCCTATAAGTAAGTAAAGTAAGTTGTCCTATAAGTAAAGGAAATGAATCAAGTATTTCAGATCCGTGAACCAGAACCTTACGCCTACTTGGCATGTAATACCAATTATATAAATTTAAATATAATTTTTTAGTCTCATCTAAAAGTTTCTTAAACTCTAGTACCTAAATGTGACAGCCACTAGAAAGAGTTCCAAGAATAGTCGAAAAATTTATTATAAGACGCTTGTCTATTCCTGTTATTTCAGAGCTTAAGTCTGGATTGTAAAAAAAGCGAGCTGTATTGCCATCGTTGCTTGACCCGTATCCTTGCTTTGGTTTGTCCACAATCAGGCCTATTTTTTATTTAAAATCTGACTGTATTTTCTTTTTGTTGTTTTCCACTATTTTCTTGTTTTCTGCTCCTTTAACTTGCCAAGATCTTATTTGCAATCGATAACTAATGTGAAGTAAGCACTCAAAAAATCTTATCCAGCAGTGTAATGTGGACAAACCAAAGCTGTAGTTTTCTACTTTTGAAGGACGGTTGGTATTTGGCAAACTCTATTCTTTCGGACTTCCATAAATGATGCATCTGGATATTGCGTTTGTGTCAGAGAGAATATTTGCTACACTACCATCCATCATAGTGAACAATATTTTAAATGATACTATACAAGTAGTTTGAAATTTTAAAATAAAATTATTAAGGTCATTAATTTTATTTCTGCTTTGATTGGTGAAGTGAGTTTCAACTTGAGGCAAGGGATTGCTCAATTTTAAAAGGAAATGGATTTTTTCATAAATAAATAGTTTTGGATTTTAATTCCGATGGCCATGTCTCAAAAAGATCCGCTTTCTTTATTGATTTGACATCCTCTAAAAAAAAAATATTTAAAGCTTCGTCGCAGACTGACGCAGATAAACTATATACGAAATGATAATATATAAATGTATTAACAATAAAATGTAAAAACTACAAATGGTTTTAAGAGGCTTTTTTTATATGCCTTTTCAAAGTTTCAAATTTAAAGAGAAATATAAAATAATTGCAAACTACTTTTACATGTTTTAATATATGATATTAAAGTACATACCTTGTTGTACACTGTCCATGTTTAAAAAAGATTTCAACTTTTAACCGCTTGTCTTGAAACACCAACAAAGTATACTCAAGTTTTAATAACAAAAAGGTACTGGTCAACACACGAGATTTTATTATTTTTGGCGCAAATATTTTTAAACAAAAAATGCTATTTGCAATAACATTTTTGTGGAATAGTGGCTATTAGTTTGTGGTCTTTAAGATAAGGTATTTAAATACGTCTGAAAAACAAGTCACTTTTTCGATTTTTGTTCATTGGTCGAAGCACTGTGCGGCGATTGCAAATACACAGTTTTGCATTTATCCTCTATAAGTAAACGTCTTTTTATAGGTAAATAGGCACTTTTGCAGCTAATATTTTAGTATATCTTTTAGATATCAGTGTAGTTTGTCAAAATGTAAAATAAAATCACTTTCTCGTTTTTCGTCAAATACCGAGTTTTGCATTTAGTATACTCATCTGTAAGTGTCAGATTACTTATTATTGTCTTATTGAACACTTGAATTAATTTATAAATTATTTTAATTATATTTTAATAAGTATGTCACTTTCTGAGAAAGAAAGAACTTTTATATTACATTTACGGGTACATTTTAGAAATGTCACCCGTGATAACAAATGTATGAGTTCTAAAACGACACAAAATTGAGAAAACTTCCTGCTGTAAAGTCGGTCCTACAAACTGAACATCGTTAAGAGTCAGTCCCGATGTTGTCTTTGCCGAGGCGTCAAATACTACTCTATATTTTGTAGACTATCATTTTCAAATACAGCATGATGTGGAATATATTAACCATTTTTTGAGTCGTCAATAACTTCTGACATATGACCTAACTCAATATATTCCATCATAAACTTGACATATTCAGTTTTTAATTTTGGGTTCTTTAAAAAACCTCTTTTTCAAAAGATAAAATCGTTTTAAAGCCATTTCTCTAAATTCCCCCAACTAACATAAATTTTTTTAAAGGGAATACTAACAACAAACTTTCCACTTTCATCGCGAGTAGTTGAATTTTAAAAAAAATCTCGACAATATTTTTTTAGAATCAGTAAAATTATTTTTCAGATTTTTAACTTCTACCTCCCAGAATTTAACTAATTGTTTATCTAAAGAATCTTAATATTTAAATTTCCCTCTTTAATATACCCAAACTTAGTATCTTGTAGTATTGGCAAATTTGTTCCGATACGGATCTGTCTACTCTTAATAATTTTCCAAAAAATATCGGAGCCCAATAAGACATCTATATGCCCTGATATATTAAAATCCGGATCTGCCATTACAATATTTTCAAGTATTTTAAACTGATTTTTATTAAAATATATTTTTTGGCATTTCTTATGATTCGAGGATTCGGCGATCGCTTGCTATCTTACCAACAAACCCAAGACCTTTTCAATACAACATTTCAAGACCGCACACAGATTTCGACATCTATAGTGACAAATAAGAACAATTTAGATATTTGAACAAACTGGAAGTTGCAAAAACCGTCAACGGTCAGAGAAGGTCTAGAAATACTACAACATAGACCCAAATTAGCATTACGCCAAGTTTCCAACCGGTTTGAAATGTCCTTAATTGGAATAAATTTTATCCTTATAAAATCACCTTAGTACAGCAATTATTTGAAGATGATTTTGACTGCCGGTTAGAGTTTTGTGATATCATGATGTAAAAATGTGAAGAAAATCTATTTTTAAAAAACATTGTTTTTTTCTGATAAATTGGCATTTACGTTGAATGGCACAGTAAATCAATATATTTGTAGATGTTGGCCAGATAAAAATCTGCACTGGATTCATGAAACACATATACCTAGTATCCTGAAAAGGTAAATTTCTGGTCAGGTATATTTGGTAATAGGATATTAGGGCTATTTTTTATTGAGGATAATTGAAATGCCACCCGATACCTGGATTTGCTGGAAAATGAGATAGTACCAAAAATAAAAAGTCATGCTAATGCTAATTTTCATTAAATATCGTTTTAACAAGATGGCACCCTAATTTTGAAGTTAATGTAAAAAGATTTTTAGATACGGCTTTTACAAATCGTTGGATTGGCAGAAGAGGTGAAATTCAATGGCCAGCAAGAAGCCTTGGTCTTACACCCCTAGACTACTTCTTCTGGGGGTATTTAAAAAATCAAATGTATGCGACAAATCCGGAAAATATTTACGTATTACAAGACAAAATTAGAGCAAAATGTGAATTGATTCGTCCCGATACGTTAGAAAACGTTGCAAGTGCTTTTTTACTTTAATTTGGCACATTGTCAAACCGTTTAAGGGGGCCATTTTCAACATTTAATTAAATAGGTTTATTGTTTAAATACTTTTTTTGCACCGTTTTTTATGGGTTGGTATTTGTATGTTTTATTTATAATAAATTTTACATAATAATTTTTTAAACCATTGTATCCTTAGAACATTGAAAGGCTAGCATTAGTAAACAACATCTTTCTTTGAGTTCAGCATGTGCACAGGGGCAAGGGGGATGTTTTTTACAAACATATTCATCAAGTTTACACGCATTTTCAAAAGAGGACATATTTAACTATATATCAACACATAATAATGTTAATTTAACTTATCAATGTTAGATTTTTTATTAAAAATAAAAAGTAGACATAGACATATGTTATTCTGAGCGCAAAAATAACATCTTTCAAGCAAAAAAAATATAATAACTTTCTTATTCCTAAAACCGCTTTTAAAAAATTTGAAATGGCATCATCATAGGCAAAAGCTAATGTGATCTCGCGAAATTTAATCTTGACAAACAGCTTTGTGTTTACATTCGACATTAATTCGACAAATTACATTTGTGAAGCTTTGTGTTTTTCTTTAGTTTTGGTTGAAAAAAGACGCATTTGAGTGTTTTTGTGAACTGAAGCCATAGGAAAAAGAAGATTTAAGTCGATCTTTTCACAAATAAATACCGATATTGCCATAGCATCATATTAAGAGCCAACCGTCGTCATAAACATCGAATCATAAAAACTTATTAAGAAATCTATAATAATTATAAAATATTTAGTTTCCATAAAAATACGTTTTATTGGATAAGTGCCTTTACTCTAATAAAGTACGTTAAAAAAAACGCATAAATTTCATAAACGATAATATTGTTTATAATTTAAAGCATAATCTATTAATAATAAATATTTAGCATGTAAATATATTTTGACGATGTCACTGGTAAAGATTAGTTGTGTCCCTGGAATCAACAATGCAATTGAGCGGCGTTGCGATGTTGTTGCTTTTTTCTCTAGCATACGTTATCTACGTTCATTAAACTTTGAATGTTGACTTCTTTATAGAGAATCTTATCATATTTTCTTTTAAAGTGTCTTTTTTGCCATTTCTATACAAGCATTTGACATTGTTGCATCAGCGATGTTGCAAGCAAACAAACTGCTCATAGTTCCACGGCGATGCTAATTCTAGCCTTTCAAAGTTCTAAGATTGTATCTTTTAATCTGAAATGTTTCGAAAAATCCGAATCATTTTATATCTAATGTGGGGTATTGTCATCATCACCGTCGTTTTTTAATTCAGAACTATTAGACTTTCTCTGCTAAATATTTTACCAGAGCTTTTTTTTTTCATCCAAGTCCACATGTATCCAATAAAGGTTTTTTTATGAGAGGTCAAAGGTAACAAAAAACACTTTTTTCACCAATATCAGCGAAACTATCAACTACGATAAAATGAGTTATTACGTTTTTTGTCCACTATGAAATTCTCTACAAAAAAAGTTTAATGCATTTTTTTCGTAGAGACATCCAATTTGCAGAAAATTGTTAAAATCGTTTTCTCGTTAAATATTTATGTTAAGGATTGTGCACTGCTGGCCCTTTTATTCTATTATCGAATGTACGATACGGTATACCTGTTAGCTATGGGAGATTGACGTCATTTGACCAGTATTCATGCCAGTAATCTCTTGTTCTCAGTTGTATATAGACGTGTGAAATGATTTCTTACAATTTTTATGTAATAATATTCACATAGTTATCGAAGAATGGCCTAAACAAAAACAACAAATCCCTGTCAGACTGTTTGTATCGAGCGAGGTATTAAAATATTACGTGACGCCAGTATCGAGCGAAATGATGGAATAGTTTCATTTTTGCGGAGTGTCGAACCGATCACCGTACAAGTAATGTGTTGCAAGGAATATACTCGTGCAAGTAGCATTGCTGCTGCTAAAAGGTTCAGCGAGTTGCTATAGCCCTCCTCGTCGAAGAACGCGTCCTAAGGAAAGCAAGCAATTCCAATTTGACAAAAATTGTTTTTTTATGAACATAAAAAATGAGTCGTCGGCAAAAATTAGGTAGGTCTCGATATAAACATGTAAATCGGCAGTGCCTTCTACAGCTCAAAAGCGTAATGATTTGGTAGCCTTGTTGAGAATCGCGTTATTTATGAAGGAGATATAGTAGCAGTAAATGCGAAATATCATTGTAAACTCTACATCTCTTTCACGCGTCCTTATCATTTAAAGGATAAAATAATCTCTTCGGCAATGGAAGAAATTTTGTATTACATGGAAAACAATGATGATTGTCAATTTACGTTATCTGCACTAAGAAAGGTATGTAGAGATTTTGTCCCTGTTACCGTGAAAAATACGGTAACAAAAATCGGCATTACCACGAAGAGTTGAAGTTCAACTATGATTTGCTTCTTCGATGTTTGTCGTGATATCGTTAAAAATACGAACAAAAAGAAGAACATTTTAGAATTTTAGCCGCTACAGCAATCATTCGCGAACATATTCAATCGAGACCTATCAATTGCGATTATTATCCTGCTACAAATCAAGTATGCGATAATATTAATTTAAAGTGTACCGCTTTGAGTCACTGCATTAAGTCAGAAGTGCATCCACAATAATTCGTGTCATGTTTACAAATTGGCTTACCAGTTTTTTTGCATATAAGATTCGGGTCTAGGAGTATTCTTGACATATTATCAACCTTGGGATTATTATGATATAAAGATATAATACAGCATTATACAATGCTGATATAATGTTTATAAAATTGATGGTCATAATACAATTCACATAATGTGAGTAATACAAATGATCACCACTGAGTTTAGTCATCGCAGAGGATCCAATTGCAAGATTAATGACTATCACAGCTGCTACTGAAATTGCAAAAATTGCTGAATTTTCAATTGAAGTTTATGAATATTTTGATAGCATTGGGTAGGGCAAAATTACCATGGAAAATCTAGATTATAATGATTTAAGACCCGTATCAATTATCCGAAAAATTGGTTTGTTATGGATGTGTGAAAGGTGGCGTTTTACATCAAAGAGTCTAAGTTGGAATAATTTGATAGAGTTGCTGTTGACTGACGATCTCAATTTTTCAACATCTTGTGTTTTGTTTGTACTATTCGTCTATCAGCCTGCTAATAAGTGCAAAAGTTTAACCTTAATATTTATGCTAAAATGCACTTTAAAATGTGCAATAAATATTGGACATCAGTTTAGTCATAAGACAGGTATCATAACGGTTGATTGATATTGTATATAAAATCTTGAGAAATGTAGCAACATCCCCAGAATCAATAGAATTGTCGAAAGTAATTATTTATAAAATAAAATAATATCGAAAGCATCGTATATGATAAACAATTATAAAAAATAGCCTCCCTTATTTTTATGCGTCAGATTTCCTTCATGCAAAATCAGCACATTTATGCATTCAAGATACGTTACATCTAACTAAGGAAGAGAATATATTTAAAAATGTAAGAATTTTGGGAAAATGGGTGTATAATATGCATGCTATAAATACTACCTGTGACATTATAGAAAAACTATGTAACATCCGTTTAGATATATCAGATTAACACGTAGATACACGGGATGTACGGAAAGACAGTGACAATGACGGTATCAAAAAAGTCATGGACTGGTTTTCTTCTCATAATTAGTTCCCAGAATTTAGTCACATTATATCCATTTCAAGTGGAATTATTGGTGATGATAAAACAAATTGTCATAATGCTTATGAAATCGGTATAGCTTTTGTGATGACGATAGTGGATCAAGAATTGTCAGATATAAAACTTGAATGTATGCACACGGTCTTCCTACCTAAAGTGTTACTTCTTCTCTTAAAGTTCATGGTTCCAAAATCGCTACAGATCCACTTTTGCTATTTCAACGTATAAGTGTAACAAGATAATTTGAATATTTAAAGAAAATTTAAAAAAAAAACTGCTCTGCTCTAGGTCACAAGAGGAAATACTTATACAATCCCTACCATAAATACTTAATAAGAAAACGTTTTGACTTGAAATTTAGGACTTTTATCAGTTACCACAATTTGACTGCAATTTTCTGCAAATCGAAGGTATCTCCAAAAAAAACGTATGAATTCTTTTCTATGGAAAATGTCATATTTACTAATTTTATTTTAGGATTGATGGTTTCCACGACCTTTATAAAAAAGTTTAACAGTTTTGGCTTTTTTAACCCGTTATAAAAAAAGCTCTATTTGAATTCATGGGGATTTTTGATGGATGGCTTTTAATGTAAAAAAGAAGCTCTGGTAAAAAAATGTTTTTCTTTAGCAGACTGGCCCTCTTTTCCTCTAATAGTCCTGGACCGTTTTAAATCTGAAAGTTAAAAAGCATATTAACACAGCCGCCAAGTCTAATGCTTTTTGAAGACAAAAATTTGAAGAGTAAATTTTGATTTAAATAAAAAATGAATTGTAAAACCAGTACTTTAAATATTCATCAAACTGCATGGGTGTAAGTATAATGCCAGTTGTAACCAAATCATTTTATGGAATCACATAGTCCTTCTGCGCTCTCTTAAGATAGTTTTCCGATTGGTGCTTCTCCTAAGCACTAAAGCAGTTATTCTCTATTTACGTTAAATAATTATAGTAGATGTGGAAAAAAAAGTATATTCTTGCTAGATTTGTATAATTCTTCTCTATTCTGTAATAAGCTTTTAAAACCTTTGAGGATAAACATTTTTATGTTCATAATATAATATATTTTTAAATAAACTTTTATATATTACAAATATTATAATAATTTATATTAATATTACTATTTATTTTTCTTGTGTATATTATAATAATTTTTTATCATAGGTTCTTGAAATTAGTATACCACAGGGATTGTCGTCGGCCCTGTAGCTGTTCATAATGTACACCAATGATCTTTTAACTATTTAGTGTTCTTAGGACAGATGATATTATTTTGAGATGTAGAAAACATTATCTTGTAATAAGTAAATTACTGAATAACTAAATTACTAAAAACTGCATATTGACATGACTTAAAACTATCAAAAGCATTGTCATGTTGTCAAGGTAATCAACTGACTCTTAGTCTTGCAAAGCCAAGAAATTGATTTCTACTCAAAGATATCTGACAGATGGGCAATTGACATTAGGTTGAAAATATATATGGACCCGAAGATACTGTATGTAGTACATATATGTCAGATTAGAAACAGAAATATGTAACCTGCAACATGCATCTGTTTAAAAAAAAAAAAAAAGACCGCGACAATGCTTTGTCCTTTTTTATTCTCACTTATACTATGGAATTCTTGTTTGAGGATATCTAGGTCACTCTTACTCGAGTACAATAGTTCTTATAGATCAACAAGACAGATCTCAGTCACAGTACTTTTAAGCAAATTTTGATTTTAGAAAATTTATATTGCATATATGCATATTGCATATTGCATATATGAGTATATGCTTTTTACCTATATAAATTTACATTGATTGATAACTCAAATAAATGCTCTGTATGGGTGACAAAATTGACAATAAACATTTTCAAAGATAGTTTGCCTTAATGTATAATTGAACACCAACTGATAAGACCAGCTCGTAGAAATTTTCTACAAAACAATTATCTTTGATAGGTAAAGATATTAAAAGTTAGTGCTAAAAGATCGTATTATAAAAGGACTATGGCACACCAGCATATTTTTATCCTTTGGCATCACTACCTTTAGAAAGTGTGTCCTAATAAATCAGTTGTGCCCTAAATCACTGTTCACAAGAGATTTTTTTCTAAAGAGGTTACAAAAGTTTTACTGTGTAAAATACCAATAAATAATGTGGATTATCTAAGAAATAAAATATTCCATTACCTTACCTCCTACTCCTATACGAATAATTGTTCGTCCTGTTTATCACGTTTTTTTAGGGAAGTATTTAGGAGCAACTTAGAACCTAATATATTGTCAAGTGCATTTTTGAATTTCCTCATAACTTATAAGAGATATATTGAATTAGTACTTTAAAATCGCCTTGCCCTGAAGCAACCAATAAGCAAAAATACGTGACGATTTAAATAACAGTAATAACTTATTTAATATTTTACTTTTTGAAAGTACAAATATTTTTAAAGGTTATTTTAGAAAAATTTTAAATGCAGTTTTGATTAGTATTTCCTATTAAAATATGATTTAAAAATTGTAGTTATTTATTGCGGTAAACACTCACTTGACTGATTATATTAAGTTTCTACTTGTATTTGGAAGTGATTTAAAGTATTATAAGACCTAATTTTTTATATTATACCTACATATTTAAGATCACATAAAATATCTATATCCTTGCTATTGTTGTAGTTATGTCTTTTGCTTTTATAATTAGTTTTTCTTATTCCCTGGATAATCATCTTAGATCTTTCGCTCTTTTTGACATTTGTTTGCTTAGACACTCTTGCTTTTTTCTTTCATATCTTTAAAACCTTATTAAAAAAGTTTATATTAAAAATAAATTACAACTGCTTATCAAATATCTACACAAAAGTTCAAAGAGATTTTTTTAAATGAAATGAAATTTCAATATATTGATTAGTACAAATTAAAGATTATTTAGAAGCCTAAAAGTTGGAAAAGTATGTTTTCATATTTTACATAAAGAATATTGATAAAATCTAAGATATTTAAGATAATATTATTAATCATTTTAAATCTCAAAAAAACACTTCCATTTATTGGTTTTTTCCTCAATAGGCATAATCAAGAATTCATATGGAAAACTCATCAGGCATCAACTAATTAGTGAGCTACTTGTAGGAATAAAAAACTCTAGTTTATTAGAAGTTTTTATTAAAGCCTTTTAACACCTGCGAGTGACCATTTTTTAATTTTTTTATTTTTTTTATTTTAAATATACGCTTGGCTTTTTTAGCATTTTTTGTAACTTTTGACCCTATCTGATACATATATTATCTTGTTTAGTAACCATAACCTTCATTATGGATTGTGGAAATGGAGGTAACCTTCCTTTTTTGATAGTCTTTAATTCAATTTTATCAGTAGTTACAATTAGTCGTGTTGCTTATTCAGCTCATCTTGTAATTTATATTCATAGCTTTAACTGTACTACAGTCAATAATAAATTTTACTGCATCAATTATTTTACGTAAAATACTGTTCATAAAATGGTGTGCCCTTTTGCACTTTATGGGCGATAATGCAGCTAATAGCCGTGATCTTATAAGTACCTAATTATGTTTAGTACAAGGAATTCACTGTAAGCTATAAGCCTTTTAGCCATTATAAGCTCTCTGCAGTCTTTGTAACATGTGGATTCGATATTAAAATTTGTTATTAATAAATTGACTACGTTTACCAAGGAAGGATCTCAATTTATTTTAACTTCTAGTTTAGTGATCATTGAAAAAGAAGAAATTTGATGTAAGTTGCTGCAAAGAGATTGTAGCATACATTGGGATTTATGGGCAGACCAATTGTCATTCTGAAGAAGTGTTGATCTTGCTGGAGGTCTTGTGTTTATTAATATTAGTATAAAACTAAAACTTCTCTAACAAGATATGATCGTTGATACAGTCAAAAGCCTAGTTGAGATAATAACTTGCATATGTCAAAAAACATTAGAGAACTTTAGACACATCGCTAAGAAATATAATACCAGAACCAGATTTAGGAACACAATTAGGAACGCAGTATCAAAGGCAAAGCCGAAGACCCTGAGAGGCAGAAAAAAGGGCATCTATTAAATCCCTGTGATTATAGAGACTCCTATATAGATAATCTATAAATGGACAAAAGCAGGGCATTAAACTAAAGACAATATTCTCCATAGGGAACAGAGAATCTACCTCTCATGGAATCTAGGAGTCTCCAGTCAACCAAGTGTAAAGATTGCCAATATGTGGTAACAATTACTAACAAGTTTCTGTAAAATATGATGAAGTCTATTTAGACTGGACTTGACTTTACATGGCATTGCTCACATCTAATGAAGAAAGCGGAGATTGTTAGACTTTCTTCTGGATTATCCTTCTAAAAGGAATTGAGCATCTTTCTCGCAGTTTGGAATACAACTATCCATAGTAGAGACATTGAACCATATACGTTCTTGTTGCCTTTAATTTTAAGTTGGTTTACAGCCCTAGCTCACCTAAAAAACTCACCACCTTATTGTTAAAGCTAAAATTATCTAAAACATAGGCTTAATACCAAAAATCATCAAGGGGACTAAATCCAATGTTCAAAAATTATATAAGTAAGTTATTTTAGGTAAAATTATATTATATATGATCTTAAATTTCCCATGTTTGTAGCTGTTATTTGTAACCTAATGTCATTTTCAGATTTCACCGTGTACAGCTTCTCTGGAAAATATTTAATATAACAACATTTACAAATCTTCTATACATTTTTTGTTAGGTAATTTTTTTTATACATATTTCTTGATAATATCTTAAGTAAACCTTGTCAATTTTGAAGTCAAGATAATAAGGTAATACATTGAAATCGAGGACACGGTGCATCTATACACTACAGGTATTAAGCACGAAAATAAGAGCAGCGGGATCGCACGAGAATCGGCAGATCGATTTCAGATAAAGCATTCGGCATTAGATTTATGACCATTAGACGCTACGAGGCGAGGATAGGCTCTTTATATTATTATAATCGAGATTTCAGATAAGAAATTCTATTGCAATTGATATCGAGCTTCTTTTCGTTTATACATTTCCTCTTTAAACTTTTGTTGACCGAACAAGGTGTTGGTTTGAGGTTAGTATAGGTAATTGGAAGAGAGAAGAATTCCTAACAGTAAATAATATTTTTTTTTACCGAATCTGCTTGTTCTCAACAAAGTCTTTCAATACAATCAGGTAAACATGCATTTCGATGGCCTTTTTGCAATAGGGCGTAACCAAAAGAGCACAATTTTTCAGGAGACAGTTAGAACTTAAGAAATGTTATAAAACAAATAATCTGTTTTTTTTGAAATACGGAAATTTAAACGATAATTGTTGATAATAATAATGATGATAATGAGTTTATGTGAATTAGTTTATCTGCTGTTTTAATTTTTATTTATTTAAATATGTGTGATACGACATAGTCACGAGACAACTATATTATTTTTGAAGGTATCGTTATATGTTGATTAATTAAAATAAAAACACTTTATTTCAGATTATATTTTTATTTAAATTAACATACAATTTTTAATTAGAACATAGTGAAAAGTAATATTTGGTTAAAAAATAATCATTATGTAAGGTCTGAAAATAAGTCATAGTGAATCAGTATCAATTGTAAGTAAACTTTTTGATTGTTCTGAGTCCATTTGGAATTCTTTATTTTGAGCCTTTCTTGGAATAATTTGTGGAATGATATTAGTTTCATATTAACTTGCTTTTGACTTTACGGTAATTTCTTGTATTCATCGTCAAATTTAATTTTATAAAGTATTTTTCTTTCCGGTGTATACTTTAAAATCGGCCACAGCAGGATTATTTACTATTTTTCTTGGTTGAATTGAAGAAAAATAAAAGAGTGGAGTTATCGTCAAAATTAAGAAAATTATCATGAGTCAGATAAAAGGCATCTAAAGTTTTAGGCTTTAATGGAGCCTTTTGAAGTACAGAAATATACTCACTAGGTAATTGTACAGTTTTATTTTTATTTTTTCAATTAGAGCAAGCACAGAGTCACACTTCATTTGAGTGTGACCGTTTTCTAAATATTTCTGCTCTATTATAAATTCATGCTAAATGAAAAAATACAATAACGCATTTGCAAGTCCATTATTTCAATTCTGATAGTAGTAACCATCAAAAAATAAAATAATAGACCTCATGTCAGCAACATTTAACACAGGGCCCAATTTCACCCCTTGAGTGTTCATCGTAAAAACGTGCATCGTAAAAAAGTTGAGACTTTGTTTAAAAAGTCTGCTCTAAGTAGATTTTCGAAGTCTTTTCTACAGTAATGAGAAGAATATTTTGGCAACTCATTAAAAAAATTTTATAGATTAATTTTTCGTTCATTATTTGAAATATTTTTAGTATTGTTTATGGTTTCTGTTTTATTTACCATTCCCGAACTTCTTTTTGTTAACCAAAAATGCATCACTTTGTCTTTAAGTCCTAAGGTTCCAAGAAACATTCATTTTCACACTATAATTTTTCGCTCATTTATTTCTAACTGATACTTGTAAAAACCAGATCGTTTGGAAGGACCAGATGTGTAGCTACGTTTTTTTTTTTGGAACTTAATCCATAAGAGAGCATGCATAAACTTTTTTTTCATTCGACGATTTTTCCAAAACTTTTTAAATATTTTATTGGAATTTTCTTTGTTTGTTAATAAGTTATAAGCTTTCTAGAAGGGCGCTGTTTGTTGTGGCTTACCTTGCCCTCTTTGAATCTCGTGTAACCCAAATAGGCGTGTCCTTCCATTCTTTTAATTTTGTTCTTATTTCTTTTCCAACGTTCTGGACCAGAATTTCTTAGCCTGCTTGGCTCTTTCTAGTTCTGCTTCTTATTGTCCTTGTTTTGAGAGTCGATATAATTTTCTTCGAAATCGCAATGAGAAAAAAAAGGCTGCCATAACTAAAAACTTTAATTGTTATTTAAAATAAAGAACATTGTTGCAGTACCCGCACAAATTTTATTAAAAATGTTAAGTTTATTATTAATAGAACTAAGTGTTTAAGGTATCATAAAGCAAAAAGTGGTTACACAAAATGTAGTTCTTCTTCAGTGAAACTAATAAACTCAGTTTTCACAACTAACTTTTCTGGTTTGTTTCAATCTTATTCTTTGCATCAGCAACCAATAATTTTTTATTATGACAACTAATAACTTTTGTATGATGACCAATAATTTTGGTCACAATAACCAATAAATTTGTGTCATGATAATGAACTGTTTTTGTTCTAAAAAAACAATTTTGGTCAAAAAAATTGTTTTTGTTATGATAATCAAGAATCATTTTGTTTGTGACAAATTATAATCTTAGTAGTGCTAACTAATAATCTTCGTTCAAGTCCAGTGCAACTTACGAGCTAAACGAAATGTATTTAAGCCTTTGTAAATATTTTGTGCACTTCATGATAAACAGATTTAAGTCCACAAATTCGTGAGAGTCTTTCCTCCATATCATGTAGGGCACAAAATGTATGCACACGCTTAAAGGCATTTTGCTTGCTTAGTTTAGACTCGTCTTAAACTAAAATACTATATTTTTACAATCATATCATAACAAAAAGAATTTATTGTTATACAAAAAAAATATATGGAAAAGTACTGGACTAAAATGATTATTAAAAAAACATTTATTCGAAAATTAAATACACAAAAATGCCCTTTTAACTAAAAATCAATAAAAAAAAAATTACAAAGAAAAAAATAATATTGCACCTACTAAATTTAAATATTAATAAAATCCTATTCAACTAAAAAGTAACTAAAAACATAGGTAACACCTCACTCTTGCCTCCTCCTCTCTATTGAGATGCCAATCGCCAGTGACCCTACATAAACACTTTAAAAAAAAAAAAAAGTAATGCTATATTTGAAAAATCAGAGCTACCGTAAACTGGGGCTACTTCCACACGTTTTCGGCACATTTCCCAATGTACCCCCGTACATTGTAACTTTACAACTTTGCAAAAATTACATTGTACCGACCTATTTAAGGGCTACCCATGGCTGGTATAAAAATTGGAAGAATGCAGCCATTGGTTCCTAAAAAAATTTGTTTGTGGGGTGTGCAAGTTACCCCATGGTTGGGGCAACTTGCACATCTAGGAAAAAATGTTTATAAATTGCATTCTAAAACATATTTTGTGCATATTACCCCTTAATCATATGTAAAAAAAAACCTATAACAAGGGCCACCGTTACAACCAATTAAAAATCAATATTTTAAAAAAAAAATAATATATTGTCAAAATATATGAAACTTAAAAACAAATTCTGTACCTATAAATGCTTAGAAATATTAATAAGAAGTAATTAAAAAATAAACAAACTTTATCTAGCAAAACTTTGGTAAAATAAGGCACATTCTTAGAAAAAATTACAAGTGTAACAAAAACAAAACATTGGCTAATTGTTATTGTCAACTAGGAAGTCCTTGTCGGCATCACTATCATCGACTGGAGATTCATTGTCTTCCGAATCCTCACACCATTCGCATTCAAAATAAGGGTCTTTGTTGTCTTTATTACAGGGTCCACAAATCCAAGCTCGACACTTCGTGCATTGTATCCAATCAATTGCGCCTCTGTAGTCTTTCCAATTAATCTTGCAGATACCACACTGGGAGTTATTAGTCTTTCTCTCTTGCTTTTCCTGGTAGGGAGTTGCTGAGTGCATTGCAAAACGCTAGATGAAGAGCGTCCTGGTTCTTCGGCTGTAGTTCGAAATTCCTCAGGAACAGTTAGAGAATTTTCAGAAATATTAGGGTCTGTAACAGTGCGAGACGCATCACTTCCAGGTTCGACTTTTTTCCCCTTTTGTGTTTTTTCTCAACCCCTGTTCCACGGTGCTCTTTCAACAAATCAACCAAGCTGTTGTCTAAGACTCTTTCGATCTCTGCATCTTCTAGTCCACCAGGAATGCGCTTCAAAACTTCGTCGGGATTTGCAGGATGCAAACCAGTTGCTCTAAATCCTGATTTGAGATTCTCGGAGCTTTGATGCTTGAGCTTTTCACTTCTCTAATAGCTAAGTCAATATTATTAAAGAAATTTAAAACTTCCTTAGGATCCACTAATGCTCTGGATCTCTTTATGTTTGAAGGCATTCTAACGCTTAAATGGTTCCTTTTTATAAATAACTGTAAGAAATCAGTTCCAGGGAAGTTATTTTTGAATATTCGAACATTTTTTCCTTGTTTGTCCAAGAATTTTTTTATTACGTCACGAATATCAACTTTTTGAGAGGAAATCCCCAATTTGCTACGATACCTAATGTCTTTGAAATGAGAGCCTCTTTTTGATCACTTAAAACCTTTGGACGACCAACTGATTTCGAGTGTGCACCGTTCTACTTTGAAATTTTCGGCTGCTAATTTCCTTGACATACCCGCATTTACTACATCTACCGCTTGGCGCAAGGCGTTCTCTGAGTAATTCCGCTAATTTCTAATATATACGTTATACTTTATTTACCTGTAACAACAGAAAGCCGGCGATAAAACACAAAATAACATAACCTAAAAAAAAGTAAACAAAAATACACGTGGTGTGCAAGTTACCCCGGGGTGGGCAAGTAGCCCCACATTACGGTACTTACTTTCAAACGCATCTCAAATAAGTTTCTAGGAACCAACTTATTAGCTGGACTTTGTAACTATTATTGTCTATTTCAGTAAAGGTGATTTCTTATATTCACTATAAACGAAGGGGAAACGTAAACTTTGCGCAGAATATGAGATCATATAGGGTGACAAATGACCACACCAAATAGCATTAGAGACTAATGATGTAATGACCATGATGAGACTGAAAGTGATCCAACAAACTGAGGATTCGGTAAACTTCGGGGCCAAGGCACTACGTGCAATAAATATTATTTCCTAAAATCTTGGGTCCGAAAGCTTCCGAAGGATGAACTAACAAACATTAGTTGTTTGAACCAGGTTGTCACAACTATTATATTTGTAGTAATGTTTTGGTTGTTTTTTATTGAACGTTGTTGGAAAATAATGAAGAATCGTTTCCACAAATAAATTAGTAGTAAGATATGTTATTACAAAAAATAGTCGTTTTTGGAGCTGATAAAGTTAGTTGTAGTAGCTTGCAAGGTCCAACTAATTTAAAATAGCTGGAACAATAGAGACACAAACATTGAAGCAACAAATTTTATAGTAATAGCAACTAAAAAATGTCAACTAACATGTTTAGCTAACCTGTTTTTCTCAGTGCGGTATTATCTTTTTCGGAACTTGCAATATAGTCAAGATCCTCTGCAGAGTTCTAATAACTCCCTCCCATTAGTGGAAGAGTGTAGGTCTGATTTTCCAGTATCAACAATAGAATTCAATTCCATAATGTTTCATCTTCTTGAGTCAGGGTTGTCTGCACTGGATTCCAATAGCTAAGTTTTATTAGTGAAAAAGCTTATAGATTTAACTGGCGATGAGGGTTTTAACGTTGTATGGAGACTTTCAATCCCCAGCAACTTATCTGGTCTAGTCTTAGGCTAAGTTCATCTATACTAATAATGGTGTCCTCTTCCGGAATAATTGGTAAATTATTGTCATCAAAATCTACATGGTCTTGAGAAAAATTTATACCTGCAGCATCCATATAAAAGATATTTTAATTTATCGTCATTTCCAAATGTCAATTTTCAAATTTTCAATGTTGATGCTGGAATTGTTCCAGCATCAACTATTTTTTTATATTTTTATTAGTATTATCATTTTCTTCTTCTATTAAATGAGTTGAGTTAGAAGGTTCTTCGAGAAAAACTTGTAAATCCAATTTTTTACTTAATTCCAACCCCAAGTCTGCAATTTTCCTACTTGGTGCCGACATCTTTTTAAAATAAAAATCTTGAATACCTAAACGATTTATACCTTAAAGTCAGTTGACAACAAATTTATTAGAAGCTGCGCAATTTTTTTATTTCTTACTAAAATGCATTAAGAGTAAATAAGAAGTATCACACAAAATAGTATTTTCTAATTTAATGGTAACAAGACGTATCATACATTTTTATAATTTTATTTGATTTACACTTAAATTCAATAAAACGTGACCACACGTGTTTATCGGTAAAACAAAACAGTGGATTCGATATATATGGAATCAATGAGATACGCGGTATTGTTCTGACGTAATACTCGTAATGCTTGTGATTGGTTTTAGGCTTACGCGGTATTACAAGGATAATGCCAAAGAGCGTTGTTTATTTGTTAACGCAAAAATCCGAAATTTAAAAAAAAAAATGGGATACGACCCATTGCAAATAAGCCATCGATATGATAATAACGCACTAGATTTTGATATCGATTTTGAAGATTTTAGATAACCTATGCTGCCAAATGTTTGATTACAATTCGCAGCATTTGCCAATATTATCTGATGCAGCGGCCCTATACTGTTAAAACACTTTTTATGACTCTAACCTTATGATTATTCTTCCATGGTTACAGCCTTATCATTAACCCTTAATACATTTCACACTCGAGGCATACAAAGCAAAACCATTGCTAAAGTCATAAAGATCAATGCTTGGTCATCTATTTATCTGAACTAGTGCTGTCAAAATTATTAAGTGTACGAAATGGTATGCTATGACGCCAATAGATCAGAATCATATGATCAAGGATCAATTGCTGGTGTTAGAAGTAGTAGTTCTCATTTACAAAAAAAAACATTTCACCTTAAAATGGCTTTGAAGGCTAAGCCAAATTGAAGGTAACCATTAATTTCCTTTTTGCAAGATACTGAAAAAATGGCATTGACTATTTTTAGGTATACTTTATCTAAGAAAATATTTACACATCCCAGAACTCTTTTTCCATAGTACCTAAGCAGACTTAACGGAGAAAAATCGCTGGGAAAAACTTGTAGATATTTTTAAAATCCTAAAATGGTTGTAAGTGTTTTTAAAAAAAGTGATATTATCCTTAATCAAATTTTACGTGATGCAGATATACTGTCTCGAACTCATTAAATTGATATTTTTTAAGCTTTCCAAATAGTACAGAATACGGTGATTTTTTCAAAAAGTATCTAGGACCATCCAAGATCACAACTCGAGTCAAGACAGTATTGGTTTTTTTTATGGAATGGTATAACCGTAGAATAACAACTCATAAGAAATTGAATGTATTTTTCAGAAGCTGTTTTAAAATCTGAGAGTAGCTTAGCGAAGTAGTAGGGTGATTTTAAGTTTTTTTTACAAATTTCGATTTAGGTTACATATAGGTTTGCTTAGAATCAGAAAATGGACGGGAATAGAATTAGAAGGCGTGTATAGTGCGTATGACAAGGTTGGGTAGTTTGAGTAATGGGCAGTAAAGTAGATATGGTTTTTAATCATTCAATTTTAATTATATTAGGATTAAAAGTTTTAGACATACTAAAGAAAAAGTAACTCTCCACTCCTTCTAAACAACATCAAGCATTCTTTCACATTTGTGAATATAGTGATACTTTTTAAAAGAACGCATGATGATCAAAAATAGTTACTTCAGCTTAAAATCGTTTTATTTTCAAATAGATTGTCATAACCGTAGATCGACGGATTAAGAAAGAATCTTGTTAATGTCATATTGTATTGGAAGGTAATATTGATAATAAAATATATTGTATAAATATGCATATGTGGAAATATTCTGGAATCCCTACTTTTCCTTTTAAAAATCTAAGCTGCTCTGCAGAATTAACAGAAGAGATTTTTAAGACTCCTTGAACATTTTTACTAACAAGACAACCAAGCACCATAAATGATAACTACGACTTATTGCATTCCGCACAATAGTCGGAAACATTGGATTTATTACTTATTTAAATCTGTAAATAAGGTAAAATTGAGGATAAAAAAACTTCTATTCTCTAAAAAATTACCTGTTTAGGCCTAGTCGACAAAATTGATTTAGTGAGTACCGACGAATTTTTTTTAAAGGAAATAGGCAGAAATCTGAGCCTGCAGAAAATTGATCTGTGGAAGTCATGATAGCATAATATACATAAGAGAGTGAAATTTTTTAAAAATAAACTAAACTGTCAAAATTAACTAAAGTTAAGTTGTTTTGGGTAGACTTACGGACAATGAAGAACAAAACTACCTTCTTGCTTTTTATGTAAGACTAACAATATCTCGAATTGCTAGAAATGTTGGTCTTTTATTCAGGTAAAATAACACATAGAGTCTTATTTTGGAATACTTAGATAATAAGTTGCTCTTGTCATACAACTTTTGTTTCTTAAAGATGCAAGATGCAGATTATCATTTTTTTGTTGACCACTAATTTTACAATTTTTATAGTTGTGCTCACCTCGAGAGGGGAAAGTTGTTTAAAATTTCTTTAACGGAATAACTTGATCTATCAAAATATAGGTTATATCATAAAATAGAGTTACTATATTGTTGGTTTTTTTAATTAAGAATAAAGCATCCCAATCAGCATATTATTATGAAAAGCGATAATTTAAACATCAAATCAGAATCCTTCTCACCTATAAGATCAAAATAAATAAGTGCATGTCATAAGTTATTTTTAAAAATTTTGTTCGCTATAAGTCTAATAATTAGGGAATCGTTTTTTAATTTTAAATACTAACTAACAAACAAAAATACAATTTTGTTTTCTATGATATGTTTCTACTCAATTGACATTTATTTAAAAAGAAAACTTTTTTGTATAAATGTCAATTGAATAGAAAATGGCCTCTTAGCATTGTTCTCGTGTGCCTCTCAATTAATAAAGAGCAAACCAACTTCAGCACTATTTAAAACATTTCTCTGGAAAAAATTTAAATATCTAAAACAATCTGCACTAACATTCTATTAATTATATTTAATGTATTGGAGTCGAAACTTGTAACTAAACCTTAATAAGTTTATTAACATTAAGTGAACAGACCAGTCTATGTTTTATATTTGGCAACATATTGCAACAACTAACTATTGAATAATCAACTTAAAACTTTTAATAAATCATTGATGTGGGTTAATAACCTAATTATTTTTAAGAGGCCGAAATGAAGTCACGAAATCACACATAGATCATCATAAATAAATTCGAATTCAAGTGGTATTTTTAGAGCTACTCAGAATAGCTCGGTAGTTTGTATTAGATGGTTTTATTGGTGTTTATCACTAATGTCTTTTGAATCTGAAAATATATTTAGGTGAATATAAAAATAACTGCATGTCTAAGAACGGAAGAGGAAATTCTTTTAGAAATACAATGCTTCGTCACTCAATTTATTAAGTTATTTATGCCCAAAGTTCAATAACAAACAACCTTTCTAAAACGGAACTAGATCTGGGTCGCGGGCCGGACGGCACATCACCATACTTCGGAAAATGTGTGCCAAACAATTTTAAAAATAATTTTCAGAAACTCATATACACACACTGGTGAATTTACCATAACAAACGTTTAAAAATAGGTATGCACATATTATTATAGTGTTCCGATTTTAGAACAAAAATAAAATATGTTAATTGCAGAAACCAGATTTCTTTCTTGTTTAATTTAGTGTCACCCAGTTTTGTCATAAGTTATGCTTATTAAGTACTTGTACATACTTTACAGGGTGAATATTCGACTAATTTCTAGATAAAAATATTTATACGTATGAGCATGACTTTATTTATTACAATAGAAGACGACTAAGGAGGATGTTATTTATTTCTTGTTTATGCTTTTGATTAACAGCACGGGCAACTTCATAAAATTAAAATATGGGTGCGTGGATCCATTGATGGGTGATGGATTGATGGTTTGTATTGACTGAAGAACGTAATGTGATGTTGTTATGCCACTTCTATTTAAAAAAAAACCCAACGTTTTTATTATTTTGAATGAAATACCTTTTGTTTTATATTTGTACCCATGAATGTAGGGTACGGTCAAAGCAATAAAACATGGCTGATTTAATTCCTAAAATCATGATCATAGAATACTTAACATAGTTACAAATAAAAATAACAAAGTTAAAGGAATACGAAACATAGTCCCTTGCCACTAAATACTTCAATAATATTATTTATTTATTTATTACACTCTCACAAACACATTGGAAATGTAATTACATATTAAGAGTGCTTACTAAGCCAGTAAAGGCGAGAAAAAGAAAGACCACAACTAAAATATACCAACTAAACAAATTAACAATATAAAAAAAAATATAAAAAACATAAAAAACATACAAATACATATAGCAGGTTCTAAAACAAATATTTGTACTACTTATACTTTGAACTACCTAAAATCACAGATCTAATTTGTCCTACAGAACTATTAAAGAAATCTATATCACATTTTTGTATAATTCATTACTTTGGTACATCATTCAATTTATAGGTGAACTACTTGGAGTTAAACATTGGAACAGCTTTTTATTTCTTATTCTTAAGTTTACTGTAGGAACCGCAAAAGTTATGTAGTTAATTAAGGAACATTTCTTATACTTTAAATTGTTGACAATGTTATATATAAATAGTACATTATTTAAACTTCGTCTAGTACTTAATCTAACCATACTAAATTCAGTCAGCATACTTTCATAAGAAATCATATAGGGACAGGTATTATGAGTTCTTAAGTATAGATACCTTAAAAACCTCTTTTGCACTTTTTCAATCATATCAATATGCACCAATGACTGTGGTGACCAAATAACATATTCTAAATGGGGTCTAACCAATATATTGTATAATATTATGATTGATTTTATTTGTTTAAAGTTTTTAGTGTTTCTAATTATAAATCCAAGAACTTTATATGCTTCTTTGACAATAGCTTCATAGTGCTGGTTAAATTTAAAGTTTGACTGCATGTACACACCAAGGTCCCTATATTTACTTTTCCTGCTTAGTGACAAATTATCAATCATGTGATTAAACTTGGTACATTCCACTTTTTATGTAAAAGTTAAAATATGACATTTACCGACATTTAATGACATTCTTTTGACCTTAAATCAGTCAGACACTGAGTCTAAATCACTCTGCGACTCATCACAATCTTTAATAGATGATATATGTTTAAATAACTTAAAGTCATCTGCAAACATGACACACTCAGAACATTCTACAGAATATGGCAAATCATATTCTGTATAAATGAAGGTATAAATTTACATGCGGACAGAGAAAAACCGAATTTACCCAGTTTAGTGATCAGCAGACCGTGATCAACCTTATGAAAAGCCTTTTCACAGTCCGTCATGATCACATCTAACTGCTCCTTATTGTCAATAGCCTTAGCTGTTGCCTCTGTCAGAAGGTCAAGACTGGTGACAGTCGAGACTCCCGGCAAGAAACTGTGCTGCTGTAGAGCAAATTTATTTATAAAGGTGTTCAAGATATCTTCGTATAGAATGTTTTCAAAAATTTTTGCAAGAGAATTGAGAACACTAATTGGTCGATAATTGTTAACCAAACATGCATCTCCCGATTTAAATATTGGAGTTACTGTTGAGTACTTCAGCATTTCAGGAAATGTATTCGTCATTAGACACGGATTAAAAATTGTTTTTAGTGGAGCACACAAAATATCAGAACATCCCTTATAAATATAGGAAGGTATATGATTGTTACCAGTGGCCTTTTTTGGCTTTAATTTTTTGATACTTGCTTTAATGTCGTCGTCAGATATAAAGGAAAACATAAAACTGCCGGAACATTCTTCAAATTTAGGCTCCTCAGACTGCCGGAAAACTGATTCAAAATATGCAGCAAATGTGTTAGCAACGTCTAGAGCACCACTAACAGAATGACCCTGAAATTAAACCTTATTTTAATTTAGATAACCTTAATTTATAAGAGTCAATACTTTTAAACACAACTAAATACTATACGGGGGCACACGAGATCTATATCCAGTCACCAGTCATATACCTCCAGAGCAACCAATTAGGTGCAACTAGACCGGATTGACACCCTTTCGTTTGATGTTGTCAGTTTTACCGATACGGATAAGATCTTTGGAAAAATATTAGTTTTAAATTTATTAAAAAATAAATCCAAAAATAACTTTAATCATCCTGATTATTATATTGATCAACATTGAATTAAAAAAAATTGAAAAAAAATTATTGAGTGGTAAAAAGTTTATCGGATCGTGCAAACATTATTTCCAGTAATCAATATTTAACAACTGGAAAAGATTTTATTAGAAATGTCTTTCAATTTTCATGTCTCCAAAAGAATCTTAGGAAAATTGCTTTAAAGAATTTGATAATCCGCGTATAAAATTAACCACTTTTTACCAAAAATCTTACTTTACCATTTATTTCAGGTTTTTCTGATAAGATCAAAAGAATTGCTAAAAAATTTAACATAAGAACTATTTTAAAATCACAAAACACATTATCTATTGACAAAAACTAAACCGTTCAATGAAAATGAATTTAATAAAAATGTAGTATATTAAATGGCTTGTACTTGTGGTAAATTTTACATAGGTGAAACCTGTTGACCATTACCAAAAAGAATCAATGAACATAAATCTTACATAAAACAGGGCATTTTTAAAATTAATTTATTATTTGAAATATATTTTATTATTATATTTTTTATCATTAAACTACATCAGGATCACACCCCTATATTTTAAAGAAAAAGTAACTTGTGAATTATTTGTTTATCAATTAGATTTTTTAGTTGTTTATCAAAGTCAAACAAGAGATTAAAAATGATGAACATATTTTTCTATAACTTTTATTTTAATTTATTTACCTTAATAACGGTAGTATATATAACTACCGAAACGTTGATTTAAATTAGGTATTTTTATTAAGTAAATAGGTTTTTTTCATTCTTCTTCATGTCAATATTCAAAATAAAATAAAATTAAGTAGGATATGGAAAAGAAGAAACGAGCTCTTCTAAATACGCGAATAGGTCTATTTTCTTATTCTTTTCAATGTTTGAGCGTGTGAGATAATATTTTCTAAATTGATTTTTAATATAAAAGTGACGCAATACCCAACAAATTAAATAACTTAAAAAAAAAAGCTTTTATTATAAAATGGAATTAAGCTTATGAAAGAAATAAAATATCTTTATAGAACTGTATTAATATTTTGATAATTAATAAGTAGTATAAGGAGGTGAAAACTGAGCCTGACAAAAATCGAAAAATTTTTTTTGAGAAACCCTCGTTTTTATTATCCTCCCGTATTTCTAAAATAAAAAATAAGGATGAGTTTGGAAGGATTAAGCAATCTATTCCAAAAATTAACTGTTTTAGAAGTATTGACAATTAAATTCTCAAGCAATTTCAAAAGTTAAAGAAAACCAATTAATTATAACGAAAATACCGAAGTGGCAATTTTGGAATATTTTTCGGCATATCTTATGCCATCTGTATAGCAAATAACTGTATAAACTGTTGTCTCGAAAATCACAACTCATCCCGTTCTAGTTATAACATAAATTATTTATATATATTTCACACCTATACACTATCTTTGGCTTAATATCTGAGTCCACAAGAATCAAGTGTTATCAATTTATTAAAAAAAAGGCACAGATGCGCTTTATTTTTTGTTTTTTGACAGTATAATGAAGGTGTATTTTTATGAAGAAAATTTAAATGGAAAGTATTTATAAGATATACAATCAAAAAGATTTAATAATTTTAAATCGTCTCTTGAAAAAACATATTAAAATATTTTTAAAATATTTGAGCCACTTTTAGCGATCATGGGTAGTTTGAAAAAAGAGATTTTTATTTAAAAAAAATACTTTTTAACGTTTTGTCAATGATTTTTAGCGGCAAATTTTTGATAGCCTTGTTTCAAATAATTACTAAATTATTAATATTACATGAAATCTAAAATAACTAAAAAACGGTTAAACTTCGTCAGAAGATATTATCCATAAAATGTGTTAAGAACTAGGTAGAATATAAAAAATGTAATGTATATGATTTTTTATTTAAGATTACATTTAAGATTATTTTCCGCCTTTAATCGACGTTCTAAAATTTTAAAAAATTAATAAGTAAATAAAAATTCTAATACCTCCTTTTTGAGAAACGGTTTGCCGTAGTTCATAGGAGTATACGCTGTATATTGGTTCTTCATAAAATATAATGTTACATACAAAAATTCTTTTCACTTATTGTAGCTTGGCAAAAAATGGAATTAACATTAACCCTGTATTGAAGTTATAAGTTCTGTCCTAACTATGATTATTGAAAGCCTACTAAAAAATAAATCTCAATCATTGATTGTGTGAATGTGATAACTATAAATTTAGGCCATTTTACAAGAATTGATGACTAAATTACAAAAATTTGATTAATGATCTCTTTTAAATATATGTGTGCATCCGATATATTAATAGTCGTCTTTATGGCATACGGTTCAAATATCTTGTTTTGTTAATTTTTTACTCAAATCTGATAATCGAAAGCTAGGTGTCGATCCTGCTCTTCCTATCCAATGGTTAGAGTATTTCTTGTTAATAACGTGCAATTAAATTAAATTATCACTGTGATAATATTACAAATAAGATGATTATCAATAAGTTAAATCGAATATTTAAAAGAGATTTAAGTTTTAAAGAATTTTATGTATGATCGCATTGGATTTTCATCAACCCATATATGGTTATTGGAAAATTTATTAAACGGGACGAGCACATGGCTTCTAAGATCTTGTATTCATATCAACTTTTTACATAATTAAATGACTATCTATAGATTATATATTCTGCGCATAATTGCAGGTATTAAAAATACTAGTGTAAAAAAGTCTGAAAATCTGCCAAACAAATTGTATGTCCAATTTTTAGCTCAGTAATTCAACGATCTACAAAGTCCTGTTGAAGCTTAGAATTATTACCTCTAAGCTGATGCGCAATTAAATTAAAAGATGACAGTGATCCACTTTATCCTATTTTCGATCTACAAATCAAATGTTTCCAATTATTTAAGAAGATCTTCTCCAAATATCTGCTTGGTCTATACTTATAAGGTTTTGTGAAAAATTGCAACATAATAATCATCGTTAATTTCTACAATCCCTAGAGGAAATAATTTGAAGATATCAAATTTGATAATCTGGAAAGGCAGTCTTTGATCTTGCTCTTCCTATCGAAAGGTTAGGGTAATTCTGATCCGTAAATTAAGAAGGAATTAAATTAAAGTTTGCCGGTAATTCACCATGCATTCTCCACATCATATTTTTAAATCAACTTTTTTAAAATTGTCAACAAGCTTCTAGCGCAAACTTAAACACCAATAGTTTCAATCGAAACATTAAAAAGAAATTTCACCTTAATCTGATTTTCTATGAACGCACTGGAATTTTCCTTAGCCTAAATATGGTTATCGTAAAATTCGACAGGCGTGAAGAGCACATTGCCCAAGAAATAATAATTTATGATGCAACCAAATTCATAAATTTACCCTAATTAAGGGGAAAAACCTTAAATATTAGCAGTATAAGGTAATAACTGCACGGTTGTATATAATAAAAATATGCACCTCTGGCTAACTCAGGTTTGGGGTGCCGAATCAATATAATTATTAATATGTAATATCTAACCTAAAATATAAGTTAAAAAGAAAACCATAGCATTTCTTCTACTTCTCCTCTACTACAGTTGGACACAAATTGAACATGTCATGTGGCGTATTGTGTTTTCACATCCTAATCCCAAGCGGTAGGAGGCTAGGGAAATCCGTGAAGCATTGTAATTTTTACTTTAACTTAACGTCAATTTTCCTATTAATTTCTATGACATGATAGTGCATGGTATTTTGGCACCCAAGAAAGAAATTGGCGTTGGAACTAAAAAAAATTTAAGTGGAAAAATTTATTAGACTTCAACAATTGGACTTCTTCAAAAGGAAGACAAGCTACGGTTTGGAGTTGCTATCTACAGAGTAATTAATGTTAATAATTTAACAAAGTAATTATAAAATACTAGTTTGCGAGTCCTATTTAAATCTGTTTAATAAAGCTTCTTCAACTCTTACAAAGAAATCAGTTCACAAAATGTTGCACTTATTTAATAAAATGATGTATTTACAATACTACTTCTTAAGAAATATTTCGCGTGAAACATTCACCTTGCAGAATATGCATTTGCACGAGCCAAAGTTAAAATGAAAATACCTACCATACCTGGGTTCGTAGTACAAATTAAGTGTCATGACTGATTTTATTGTAGTATAAACTTCATTATTACGTTTAGACTTCATAAAATCTCTGTGTTCTTTTGTGCTGCTACAGCTGGATGACAAAGATGAAGCACAGTTTTTAGGAATTTTATTTTGGTCTAATTTTTATAATATTGTACATTACACCTAATATAAATACTTATTTAAGTTTTCCCACCTTTTTTTCATCTGTCAGGACTTATTTTTTTATATGCAAACTTAGATGCGAGCTGATTATTTTCAGTGAAAAATGATATAGAGCAGTAGATAGTCACTATCTAAATTTAAGCTTATTATCTCCGAATATTTCTAATTTCATCAAATAGTCACATCAATGAATAAAAACAATAAAATAATTTTTTTTGGATATACTATAGCTTGAAAACGTCTTGGACCAGTATCTATATAAACATTCTAACTTAAAATTGATCTAAAATTCACCCTTTAAGTTTGTATAACTACTTAATACATTTTCTGAATAATAATTTTATTGCTTTTCATCATTGTGTTCCATGTTAGAAAGTATTGTGTCCTAGTTTATATTTAGAAAATAGATGTTAAATATTTAGACTTTAAGACTACTGTGAATGTGTAAACCCATATATTCTCATAAACATGCTTTTAGCTTTGGGTGTTTTTTTAATGCTAAATAAAACTTTGCATATAACTTTATTACTGATAGATCAAGCACAGTTTATGAAAGAAATGCTTTTTACTAGTTATATGCAAATGTTTCTCAAATTGTCACACAACATCCTAATTCAACTCATGGCTTTACCATCACTGCAATTTTTGCAATAAAACTGAAAAAGTGGTCATTTTGCAGGTTCAGTTCATCAACAGAGCCTTGAAAACAGAACGGCAGTATTTCAAACAGCAGAAGGCAAACAAATCGATGATGACTCTTATTTGGGATACGCAACTATTGTGGGAGATTTTCAGGGCACTGGCGTAGAAGGAGTAGCTGTCGGAATGCCTCGGGGAGCTGATTTACATGGAAAGGTATAACAATAAAATTATAAAGAGCAACGGTTTGCTTCATTTTTCACATTATTAATTATTTCAGGTATTGCTTTTCACTTGGGAGCTAACAAACTACAAAAACATTTCCAGCAGTCAGCTTGGTTCATATTTTGGGTATTCTCTAGCAGCAGCAGATGTGGATGGTGATAAAAAGTTGGATTTAATAGTTGGAGCTCCTATGCATACGGAACCGAATACGGAAGGCAAATATGATGTTGGACGTGTGTACGTGTTCTATCAGGGAGGAAATTATGTAAGAAAAAGTGTTTTACTAAACAATAAAGCCTATAGTATATCGAGACCATTAAAATTTAAAAAGAAAAATTCAATTGAATTTGACATGTTTTTTATTTTTTTAGTAGTTGGTTATAAATATGATCACAAATATTTGTTGTCTGGTTGAAATTTTTAGCTTAAATAGATTTTTTTTATCTATCTCTTAATTTCTGTAATAGGGAAGCTTTAACCGATCAACCTTCCTCGACGGATTTAACTCCAAATCTCGATTTGGTCTTAGTCTTGCGTATCTTGGAGATATGAATCAAGATGGATATGAAGGTAAGCATTTCTTTTTTATAACGATAAAATTTTCTAAATATTTATTCGTTCCTGTATATATACACTTTACATAATTAAACTTGCTTGAGGATAAATTTTACAAGATTGTGCAAATACTGTGATAGATTTTTTTTCAAGCCAGTCAAAACGTTTAACGAGTACAGCGCTTCTCGAGCTTGGAATCCATTAGAAAATCTAAACAGACTGTCACTTATCCGCATATTTATTATAGATTCGTTTATAGACTATTTTTAGTATTTGAGGCTATAAGATATTAATAAACTAATCATAACGAAAGATTTTTGATTGAGACTTAAAAATTACTAAAATAAACTTAAGCTAGCCGTAGGAAATTTTGTTTAATATTATCTCTACAAATAAATAAAACATATTTTTATTGAGCTTGATTATCATTATAGCTCCCGTTCTAAAAGATATAATGAAATACATTCATATTTTTTTAACAAATCTCACTTCCATAGAAATATATTATTTTTGCTTCCGAAAATTCCTAAGAATTTACCGCAAAATATAAAAACAAAAATTGAGGGAAGTCATAACCAAAAGAATTTAAATATTAAACTAACACAGTTTATTACACGAAATTATAAGTTTTAAAAAGTTACTGATAAAGTAACTTAAAGTCCATTTGTTAATTATCAGTTTACGTAGCTGCCATTTGTCATAAAATACAATCCCCTAAAAAAAGTAGATTCACTTGTTTTGCAATTTTGTTTAAATTTTTGATTTCCTCCTAGTTACTACTTCTATTGTTCTAGTGACACCATATTGGTGCACACCCTGGTTTCTGCACAGACCGTGTGACCCTATTTGGCCACAGTGGATTGTAATGTTCCAAGTCGTGTGGGTCTAACAGGGACGCAGCTACGTGCTTTTTATATGTATTGTTTGGTTGGTCTGGTCCCTGAGAAACAAAAAATAGCATTGGGTTGAGATTTTTGTAATGTTTTTTAAAATTTTTTATAGTAATTCAAAAAATTATGAATTTTTAACTTTATCAGCGAAATTTGTACCATTACCACTAACAGTTTATTATTACATTTTTGAGTTTAAAATTGCAAACGTGGCAATAAAATGCTCTAAAAAAATACGGCGACGGATCATCAGCCACGGAATTTTTTGTTTTGATTTGGTTATAGTGTCATTTGTTTTATTTTGCCGGCATGTAAATATTGTTCTTCTATTTACTGCCTGAGTTCGTGTGATTAAGTGGTTGTATATAATAATTTATTTGGGTTTATATATAAAAAAATATGTCTCATAAATATCTAAATGATGAACAACTTCAACAAATCTTGGAAGATAGTGATTTTGAATGTAATGAGATCGAAAGCACCTTTGACGATTTAGATGCGGATCCCATATTTGAGGCAGATGGTGAGTCCAGTACATGTAGTGATGAGGTTATTTTGCCAAGTAAAAAAAGAAAAGTGGAACCTATACCTGGGTCTAGTAATAGACCGGATTTACCTGGCCAAGATTCTAGTGACGACGAACCGGAAAACGAATCTGATTCTCCTGTTTTTGCTCCACGTAATAGTAATTTCGTATGGAGTGATGTTTCTATATCTGATAAATTAAACGAATTTATGTTTTGTGCAAGACCAGGATTGCGACAAGAAGAAATAGATCGCCTTAAAGGCCATAAACCTATTGATTTTTTCCTATTATTTTTTGACGAGGAAGTTCAAAAATTACTGGTTACGGAAACAAACAAATACGCTACACAACAAACAATAAAGGGTATATGTGAAGAGTCAATCACTGAACACTCCATTTTGGCTAAGTAGTATGACACAAATGAAAATGAACTTTTGCATTTTTTTGGTCTTATAATCTGGATGGGACTTGACCAAAAACCTACGATTAGAGATTATTTCAGTAAAAAGATTCTTTATAAAAGTGATGTTCCAAAATTAAGCCACATAAGTAGAAATCGGTTTGAGGCATTGCTACATTGTCTGCATATTTCTGATAATGAAAATTGCCCACCAGGTGACAGATTATATAAGATTTCTCCACTTGTAAAAATGTTAAATAAAAAATTTCAAAACATTTGCAGTCTAAAAGAAAAATTATGCATTGATGAAACAATGATTCCATTTAGGGGACGGTTAAGCTTCCTGCAGTACATTCCAGGGAAGAGGCACAAAAACGGTGTCAAACTATTCAAACTTTGTGTTGATGGGGGCTAAACTTTTGCGATTAAAATATATGGCGGTGGTGGTGGAGGGCAAACTTTTGATAAGCCATTAGCTACAAGGGTTGTCATGGAACCTCTTCTAAATACGGGTAGAACCCTATTTACCGATAACTTTTATATAAGTGTTGGTCTAGCACATGAGCTAAATCAAAACCAGACACATTTAGTTGGCACCCTGCGTCAAAATCGAAAACTTAATCCAAAGGCAGTTACAAGTGCCAAATTGAAAAAAGGTGAAATAAAGATGCAAAAAAGCAACACGAAAGTCGTAGTTGGAAAATGGAAAGATAAGCGCGATGTTTTATTTCTGACAACGCAAGCTATCCCAGAAATAGTTGAGGTTCCAACAAGAAGAGGTAATATTTTAAAACCATCAACAATAGTGGATTACAATATAGCAAAAGGCTTTGTTGATATTTCAGATCAAAAAGCTGCTTATAGTTCTCCAGTACGCCGCGGAGTCAAATGGTATAGAAAAATTGTCGTCGAACTATTGACAAACACTGTTCTAGTCTGTGCCTTGGTCGTGTTCAAGGAAGTAACTGGAAAGAACATGAGTGTGACAGAATTTCGCGAGAATATCGTTTGTGCTTTGTTGGACAACGAATCCAAAAATAACATACAAGTGCAACATATTTTAGAGGAGAAGCAAACTCGAGGAAGGTGTTCAACTTATTATAAACAGTTTGCAGAAAGAAAAGGGCGCCAATCAGCTATGAAAAATGCGAAAAAAATACATTCATTTTGCCCTGCATGCTCTGAAAATATTTCATATATGTGTGTAAAATGTTTTTTTGAAATCCATACTGCTTCCATTAAAAGCAATAATGGTTAGTAATTATATTTTTTGTATGATTAGAATATTATGTTATGTTTATAATGAGAATTGTGAGTTTATTTTCGTTAAAATAAAATGCAAAAGAAACATTTCTGGGTGTGGCCCAATATGGTAGACATGGTCTGTAGTAAACTTAACTTATTTTTTCTTCTGCTCAGACCGCGTGTACCAAATTGGTGCGCATGTTTTTTTTACAAAAAACTCCTTTCCATCAACTTATTTCTCAAAAAAGTATATTATGAAACTGTCTTTTACCAAGATTTGAGACAACAAGAGTTAGGACAACCCGCAAAAGTAAGTATTTTAGGACGAATGATAAAGCGCAAAACAATGCTTGCACAATCCTACATCGCACATTGTATAAATAGTAGTGGTTCTACGTTCTTTTTTCTGAAGAGCGCAACGAGCACATCTTCGCCGTTTCGATGTTTCTATTGGAAGGTGATCACCCACATTTTTCATTACTTTATATCTCTTTGATGGCCTTCCACACCTGTTTCTTCGAAGTTTGGCTGAAGTTTTCTGTTGTCCTTCTTCGATTAGGTCATCTAATAAGGTAAATAAAAAAAGGTAAATAAATTCCAGTAAGGGTATCTTTTTTTAGGTACGACGTAAGTCATTATATATTACCCAGCTGTTAACAACAGCAAACATCAAAAGTCGATAAAATACTTCTTTGCACCATTTGCATGATTTTCTGCCAAAGTCATACACACCACTCATCTGATCAGCCAGATCCACACCACCCATGATTTCATTGTAGTATGCAATAGCAGTGGGACATGGTACGTCAACTCTCTGCCCAGTCTTGTCTTTTCTCTTCACACAGGTCATATCAGAGGTATGGCAGTTACTCAAAGGAATAACCTGCTTTGTATCTTGCCATTTGATCGCAATAGAGTTTGTTTGATTTGATAAAAACTCGCATTCACCCCTAGACATTTTTCGTTTTTCAATGAATTTTTTTGGCATGTCTTTTCTTGTAATAATGGATGTTCACACAGCTGGGTATTGGAGGGAATACATCAAACGGGCTGATGTAAAAAATCGATCAAAGGCCAGAACTACGTTTGGATTTTGTATAGTTTCACATAATTTTTTTTACAACAGTTTCGCCCAAAGTTCCGCTCCTTTTAACATCGTCCTTGCCGCAATATACATTTGTATCCTATGTATATCCTGTTTTGGCATCACATCTAGACCATCATTTTATGCCTCTTATCACAGAATTTGTGGCATATATTGTTTCAGTGAAGATCTTCCTTTGAAGCTCACCATGCTTTCGTCAATACTTTGAGTTGTACTGTCGGATCGATATTTCTGAAACGTATATTTGAAGCGAGATAGAAGCTCTTGTACATAGTAAATCTTACTGGCCCCTTCTGGCTTGACTGGATTATTGAAATAAAGCTTGGATAGTAAAAACAAACACCTGTTTTTGGATATGGCCGATTTGATGGCCTTGTTTCCGAAAGATGGATGCGATGACCAGTAATGGCGAAGTTTTGGCACCTTATTGAAACACATAACTAATGTGCAGCCAATAGTAATCATAATCTTCCCTGCATCAGTGAAAGTCGCCTGCTTTTTTATTTTCTTTGAAAATTTTGATTCGCTAGTTTGTAGACTCAGCAATAAAAGTAAATAAACTTCGAGGACAAATTTTAGTGAATATGTCCAGCGGGAAGGCATTTGCAGCAATTAAAGGATGTACGATACATTGACTTTCATTTGGAATACTAAGTCTTGGGACATAGGTATTTGTAGGTAATGACCAAATTATATTACCAGTTGTAACAGGAGTTTCAGCCTCTTGATCTGAATTTTCAGCAGAAATAACGCCGTCGTTGAGTTGGGTTCTCGTTTGCATCACTTTCAGTGTCTCCACTATCTTCGTCCGAGGGCTGATACAACTCGTCGGACGCTTCACTATTATGGAATGGGTCTTCTTCTGAGGAAGAGTCTTCATATGGGTATTGCACCTCTTCTCCGGATGACAACTCTTCTAAATTGTCAGCAAGATCTTGAAGCTCTGCCCTAGTCAACTTCTTTCTTGACATACTGTAAAATAACATTGGGATATAAATCACCCTATCAGAAAACCCACTGGGACACATATATCCCGTAGCCAAATATTGCACCCAAAATACGAAAACCAAAACAAAAAACCCCTTAAAATACTTTGCTATTTTATATGCTGAACTTACCTAAACAGATTGTTTCAAAAACCACACAAAAACTATCAAATTTGTAAAAAAGCAGTGTCAAAAACCAACAATATGCTCGCTTTTCGGCGTTTACAATCAGAATGACTCCAAAAGCGTGTCGCTGCCTGTTGAAAAATTGTTAAAACCTTAAAATACCCGTTAATGACAATTTCCATTAAAAACGGGACAGATAGCGCCTAGCAGATGTTATGAAATGTATGTTGGGATTTATTTGTCCCATTGGGGCCGAAAGGGTTAATGTAGGAAATGAAAAATTTTGAAAATTTTTCGTTTCATTCTAATGGATTTATTATTTATTTGAGATAATATGAAAAATAAGAATCACATAAATGTTTGTTAAAATATCTATAGTTAGTACTATGAATTATATTATAACGTTTAAGTTGTGTCTATATTTTGGATTGTGTATTTGTGAAAATTTCCGTAATATATTGTATTGTATTGTATTGTATGTAATGGACGTTGATCATTTTTAGCATAAAAATATAACTATGCGCAAATTGTATTGAATAGGGTTTTAAAAGCAGCATTTAAAAACCAAAGCTAAAACGATTTCCACAGTACAATATATATATATATATGAACGTTGAATCTTCTATAAATATTCACCAAGCAATTTGCAAATATCTCAAAGATATTCTCAAACAACCAAGAATTATCGTAAAGTGAAAAGTTAGCTTGGAAATAAATCAAGAAAAAAGAGAATATGGTTGAATAGACTACAACAAGAGAATCTCGTAAGGCGTCCAAGTTAAGATTAATAAGATTTGAAGTAATAAATAGTTTTTATGTTTTAACATTCACGTGAATTATTTGCTTATAAGGTTCTGCTATAATTTTGTTACACTTTTACTTCTTCCTTCATTTGTTTCGAATTCAAACCTTCACTTTATTAAAATATTTCAGCATGTTTAACTTCACAAATGCACTATTATTTTTCACATTTCGTACCACTAAGCTAATTTCTATAAAGAAATTTAAAAACTTCACATGATTGAAAAAACTTGAGAAAGAAAACGACAGGCGGAAGTAGAAATAGGACGTGTCTTAAATGATCATCGGACCTTGGGTTGGGTTGATAAATTTTTACTTTTACTATATAGATCTATTAGTATCAAAACAGCCATTCTCAGCTTAACCACCTTCAAGTTTCTAACAAGCTCTTAGTATTTTATAACCAAGAAGTAGTGTATATTATAGGAGTGTATATTAGACTTTCACTTACTATATCATGCGCAATAGGTGTTGTAGATGCGAGTGGGATGCTACAGTGTACTACTGTACTATTTTCTTTTTATATTTTACTTTTTCTCTCCACTAACAAATATCATTTCTTTATTCACACGTTTATTTTATGTTTATTCACACGACAATCCTGCGATATTTTATTCTTTAATAATTTAATGCTGGTAATCATTGTTTTGACGAAACAAGAAGAAAAAAATGTTCAAGATAACAATGTGTATATTAAAAATTACATTTAAACTTTCTTAGTCTGTAAAAAATAATTTATGATTGTCAGCAAGCAAAATATTGGAAATGTACAACTGTCTCAAGTTGGCCAAGAAATAATAGAAAGAATTGATCATTATGATGATACCTCGGATGTTACCTGAATAGTAAATGGGACATAGGACCGGAAATACGCCTTCGCATTAAAAAGTCAGAAATGCATTAATCAAATTGAAACAGCTTCTTACGTGGCAACTGGATCTAAAGTTTAGGACTACGTCTAGTTAATTGCTGTGTATTTCCCATCTTGCTTGATGGACTAAAGGGATGGAGACCGTTTTGAACTATGGCTTTAGCCTCATCGCATACTCAGGATTTCCTGGACTGATAGAATATGGACAAACACTGGGACGAAGACGAGCATCATGGGTTAAGAACTTGAGAGAGTGGTATGAAAGAAGTACCAGAGCCTTATTTCGCGCAGCAGTCTCAGAAGTACAGATAGCTAGAATAATCGTTAACTTCCGGTAGAAGATGGCATCAAAAAAAGAATAAGAAGAATAAGCCTTCAAAAACTGTTCCTCCAGATTTAATGCACAAATACAATTTTCTCCTTATCAACTCAAACTACCCTTTAAAAGACCAGTTTTTTAAATTAATTACATTCAACTAATATTTTCTGTCATAAACCTGTCACTAATATAGTAGAAACTAGACCCTTTAGTCGTCCTCAGAGAAACTAATCCCGGAGGTTCAGGAAGTACAAGGTTTGAGTAGGCCAAAAGTGAAGCCTACCTCAACCAATATAGCAATCTCCATATGTTACCACTAAAGTATTTTAAGAACTATAATGACCTGGTTGACCATTGTGTATACACTGAATTAAATTTCTTGTAGCGAATGACACTTCCTACAGAAAGAAAAATATAATTTGGATTAAAAATTTACAGTATAGTAATACTAATTTAGTCTTTTTAGTTAAAATACTAATAGATTTAACGAGGACTAATAATAACAATTATTTTCAAGCACTTCATATGAATTCACTACGATCCATGGTTCCATAAATAAAAAAGTTTTATTCTGGTTTCTGTCTTTGAGTATTAAAGGCAGAAAATATATATCAGGTACATGTTAAGCCAAACAAAAGATGTAATCATGATAATTAAAATTACTTACTTACTTAACGTGGCCAAACAATACTTTGTATGTTTTTCATATTTCTATCATATTGGCGTCTCTCTCTATATTATCTTTGTGTGCCTCTATAAACGGTCCCAATATCCCTATTCTCCGCTCTAAGTACGTGAACTGCCCATGCAAGCCTTCTGGATCTTATTGTGCTAGTGATCTATGGCTGTTCAATCAGTTCACTTACTTCACCACACGTGTGTTTCCTCCCACTGGCTTGCCACTAGATTTTTTACGGCTCTACATATTTTCCATAAGACTTTATTCTCGAAGGAAAGTAGCCTTTCTTGTTCTCTAATAGTCAAATTGCTCAGGGCAGCTCTGTTGTCACTATGTATTCGACACTGTATTTCTTTGATCTAATTTTACGTATGCTAACGCCTTGAATTTCTTACACATTTTTACACCCTCATCTTTATAAGCAAAAAGAGGCCTTGCTTATATATTTTAGAGAAACGTTAAAAAGTAATGGTGGAAGCGCGTCACCCTATCGCCGCCCACTTTGAATATTGAAGACTTCTTATGTCTCTTAACTTAAACTCGGGCCTTGGATTCTAGGATGGACATCTTCGTCGGATTAATAACCTTATTTATTCCCTAATAAACCTTTCCGCAAAAGAAGTCAGTTTATTTAGCAGGATGTTAAAGAGTATTTTATATGCCACAGACTAGTGAGATACCTCTGTATTTTTGACAAATCTTTTTTGGGCCTCTCTTATCAATTGGTATTGATACTACTAATTGTATTGGTTTCATCACTACTAATTGTATTGGTTTCATTGGAAGGGAAAAATTACTTTTTCCTATTGTATTTTTATTATCCCTTGCTCCCTCCAATTGGTTATCTAGCTCCTCCATATTCAACAGCTTTTCAAAATATTGTTTTTATCGCTTTGCTATTTTTTCTCTTTTTGTGAATTCGTTTCCATTTTTGTCTTTCATAATCTCTCCGTGTTTGCATTACTTCTTCATAGAAGTTTCTTAGTATCCCCTAACGATAGTGTTGCGGTATATCATCATTTTTTTCTTTTTTGTATCTCTTTCCCCTTAATAAATTTATTAACTCTCTTTTTAGTTTGCTCATATTCCATCTGAAATTGAGGATCAGTCAGATACTTATCTCTATATTGTGTTTTATTTTGATTTGTTGTTCGCATTCTTCGTCGAATCATGTTTTTTTTTTTTAGATGGGATAGTGGCCCTAGTGTGTTTCTTGCATATGTTTAAATATTTTTGATATTTCTGACTGTTCAGAGCGTCAAATATATTGCTTAACTTTAGCGTGTTGTAGTTTATGTACATTGACTTTATAAGCTCACTCCCTGAAAGGCTTGGTTTTGAAGTCTTCGTATCTGTAGACTTATTAAGCTGGTATGATCGATGTAATGATCTAAGAGTATACTACAGAGAACTTTACAGAATACGAATATAAATTAATTTTCGCTCTTAATAAAAAAACAAAAAATGCTGTCTGTGGATTTAGGCCTATCTATGACAGAATATGAGTAATCAGAATTAGAAGTATCCCGAAAAACCATTACTATGGTAAACATTTATGTGCCCACAGAGGAAGCGACAGACAATCAAGGATGACTTCTACGACGAAGTAGTAAATGTATATTAGCAGCTACCATCGAAGAATGTCAGAATTATGCAAAGGGATGTAAACGTGAAAATAGACTAAGAAGCAATATCCAACAACAACGGTAACCGTTCTATAAGTTTTGCAGCAGACAACAACATGATAACTGCAAGCACATACTTTTCGCGAAAAGGCATTCCCAAATACATGTAGATGCCTAACACACTAAGAATCAAATTGACCATATTCTGATAAAAACGTATTCTGAGAAAAACGTCACAACAATGATATTATAAATGTGAGAAGCTTCAGAGGCACAGAGTGTGAGAAAATACGAATGTTAATTAAAATATTCCTCTAAGTTAATCCAAGAATATTCTCTATTATATTCCTTAAGTTTGGTATTTTAAAATTTAATTGGACTTTATTAATAATATCTCTGCTGTTAAAGCGTTTACTTTGTCTACCATTAAATTTTCAAATTTCATTTCTATTTTCAAATATAAGAATTTGTAATAATTATGTTAAAAGTTTATCTCTTAAAAAAACCTTCTAATGTAACATATTATCTTTTTGTTCTAAAGACTTTGCTGTTGGTGCTCCCTACGATGGCGAATTTAACCGTGGAGCAGTTTACATATTCTATGGATCATCTAAAGGCGTTCTCGAAAAATATGGCCAAGTTATTTACGCTGAGGACATGCACACCAGAAGCGGACTCCCTATTAACACCTTCGGTTTTTCCATAACTGGAGGCATGGATATGGATGGAAACGAGTATCCTGATATGGCAGTCGGAGCTTATTTATCCAATACAGCATTTTTCTTTAGGTAAGAATCTTTACCAATATAAGTTTTAGTGCATTTATGATATTGAAATTTTTTTGTAATATTGTTAGATATGAGACAGAAGTAATCACTCTCTTATTTCAATGAACTTCTGTTCTGTCTTAGTGAACTGATTGTTTAGTTAGTTACTGAGTTAGATTGTCTTTGTTTGGTATATATTTGTAATTCATAATCTGTTATAAACTGCCATAATAGTTAAATCTAAGCATTAGGATTTGATGAAATTCGCAAAGAAAGAAAGTTAGCATGTAGTGCTAAATGATAAAAGGATAGGTTTATCGGGATACTGTATAATATAGAAGCAAAAGAAATAAGTCTGTTTGCCGCCGATTTGCTTTCAAATACTTTATGTCTTTTTTAATTCTTGTTAAGTATGTTGAAAAAACATACTTTCCAGTAATTAAATTTTAACTCGCATTGCTTAAACTGGTCGGCTTGTCAATTTTCTGCATTAACCAATAAGATTTATCATACTGTTAAAAATGGAGGATGGAATCTGGAACACTCAAAATTTTCTGAGGTTTTACTTGTACTTGCAAGTCGTAGCTGGAATGGTAATTAATCTCAGCAAAGTCTTAATTGACACATAAAATATTGTATGATCAACCGTTTTCATACTTACGAATTAACAGCAGATAATCATTATAGGTGATTAGAGTTTTATGAGATTATGGCACAAAGCAGTTTTACCATTTTATATTAAGGTTCTATTCTTTAAGTTAATTTGAATGCCCAATTAGCAATTTTTCGACGCGAAAACGTTGCAAATTGCAACGCAACGTTGCATTGTTTCGTTGTCTTAACTGTAGAGACAACCCCGTTTTACACCAATTTAAAAGAGATTTTTTTAGCTGTTTCAACCTTTAGCAGTGACTACCCGTTAACTTTCTAAACTCGTTTGCAACGTTATTAGAATTACTGATTTTTGGACGGATGGTCACCATAACGATAGAAAAATTAATTACTTTTTTAATAATAAACTAACAGATAACTCCAGTTGGCAGCTACTCCGAAAATACAACCTTTTTAATCCATCCTTTAAACAGTATTTATTAATATTTGTTTTGTATGTAGTTTTATATAGTGAATTATATGGGTAAAATACCCGTTTTGAAAGATTTACGAGCATTTAATTTATAAACGGAACATAGTTTACTGTGAAAAGATGTTACTTTAGCCTCAAATAACACGCGCGCCCTGAATTTATAGCGGATTTCAAAAAAATAATAATAAGTATTATTATTAAATAAATTAAATTAAATAAAAATAGTAATATTTTTTTTATTGATCGTTGTCCCTGGTTGGCCTGAAGCAAGAGGAAGGATCTAACCTAAAATTTTAATATTTCAATTATTTTTTGCAGTTTGTTGCGCGTATGCAGCACGTTTTTTTTACAAACTTTAATAAACAAAAACTTTAACTCTTACAAAAAAATGCATAAGCTCTTCGAAAAATTTAAACTCAGAACGTAATGATAACATTAGATTCGGAGTTCTCATTGCTGCTGCTACTGCTATATAAATGTTATAAAAAATAAAACTTTCTAAAATTTACCATTGTTTTCAAACTGGTTAGTCTCTTGTGTAAAGAAAGGCTATAAGGTAGGATATAGGAACCATGAAGGAAACCATTTACAAAAAGTAAACCCAGTATTTTAAGCTTTAAATATGTAAAATTTAATACAAACCTTTTCACTGTTATCTCCCGCCACTTCCATTGATTCTACATAATCCATACAACTTCGGGTAGCATTTAAACCTTCCGGTATAGGATTTGACACTTAGGCGAATTTGATTGATCCATTTCAAATAATCAACTAATCACAAAGTAGTGCTGAAGACCATGGCAGAATGTTGAACGGTGCTCAAATGCAGGTCAGAATGTTGCGCATTACTTTTTGCATATACAAATGTTAAAATAAACAGCTTATCTAAACTACCGTAGCTGTTCTTATTAAGAACAAATAATTATTTAATATCTATATTTTAATAAGAACAGTTAAGGTGGTTTGTCATAGTTTTTGGCAGATAGCATAACAATGTTTTTTCTTTATGCAAGGTATATGCTGACGTTATATGAAATGACTAGGCTTTTCATGAATTGAAAATTGAACTATAAGACTTATACATAAATATTCTTGAATTGAATCTGAAGGATATACAGAGTGTTTGGTAACATGATGCAAATCCGAAAAAAGGTGATAGTCTAAGCCATTTAGAACATTTTGATTTCATATAAGATATAGGTATTTTAGTTTTTTTACACACTTTAAATCTCTTTTTATATATTTTTTATTTTTAAATCTCCAATTTTTTTTGAGACACAGATGTTTTAAATAACTTACTTAAAAAAAACTGTGTTAGTGTCCTGATCCATGGGACTTGGCATTTGCCTGATTTTGCGCCACGTTAGTTGCCAAATTACGTTTTCGTTTTTTAGACCTTACATGTTCTCCCTTTGGTGGCCTGCCTACTGAAAGCCTTTTACAACCTCTAGTAGATCCTACTTTTCATCGACTAATGGCAGTAGGTTGTACTTTAATACTTAAGTTCGTTCTGTGGCGGATCGGTATTGAACTACCAGCAGTATTCAACAATGATTCCCATGATGTTTTTGTTTTAATACATTTCAATCTTCTAAGAAATCCTTCTTTGGTTAAATGTGTTGTGTCAAAAGTATTGTGATGTTGTTTCATTAAGGTCAGTATTTCTTCCCAAGTTCCTTCAGAATCTTGTCTGCAACCACTTGGGTTATTATTTTTTGGTGACACTGAAATAATATTATTGGCAGAAATATTATTGACATCCAAGCTGATTTCAGTATTTCGAATTCTTTTAGTATTTTCAATTTCTGGAACCACTAGAGGCTCGTAAAATGATATTGGTTGAACATTTTCTCCGAACGCCAATTTGGCCATAGAATATCGCGATCACAAGCTTACTGGAGGAGCATTTAATATTGCTTCTTCAAAATAAAAATAAATTATTCCTTGATTCTTGCAAAATCGACCAAATTTTCCACTGGAGCAAGTACAAGATCCAATATTTCCGTCAACATAATGAAATTCGCCCTTATTAATCATGCTAGGAACGTTGTACATTTTTGGGCTGATGCATTCAATATCATTTTTATTAATTCCAGAGGCTCTTTTTATTAGGTTTTTTACCAACAGTCGTGGAGTTGCATTTCTTGAATGAAGAAAGTTTCTTATCCTGTTTTGGTAATATTCTTCCAAGCATGTAGCGATAAAGTCGATTAGGGCTATTGCATTGTATGCCCTATTACGCGACAAAACAACATCTTTAAACAACCGGATACTTCACAGAAGTTGTAGATAAATCACGAAAGGCCATGCACCAATCTTCTTTTCTGTCCCAGTATTTTTCCGCGTAAGAGATCCATTGTGGATATCTTCTAAACACTTCTATTTTTGAATTAATATTAATGTCATCATTTCCGTCCAACCCATTTGCAGATAAGCTAGTTTGATAGCTATTTGCAGAATCTCCTCCTTAGCGATATTAAAAAAATAAGTTGCTCTCTGCATATCTTCTGAGTTTAAAATATCTCTAAATTCATTGTAGAGAGTCCGGCGACTATTTGCGTCTATATTGTGTTTTTTTTTCAAATAACCAACGCCACACTGCTTGAAGAATATGAAATCGGCATAAGAATGTTTTAAAAAAAGGAAAAACATGTTTAATTGCACTCCTTTCGGCGTCACTGTCATACGTAACAAATATTTTTGGATAACCCTGACCATTAAAGGTAAATGGTAAACTAGATTTTAATATTGTAAATCCAGCTTTATAGTCTTCTTCTGTCTGTCCTTTTGTTATAAAAATAGTAAGAGGCACAGCTCCTATCGCACAAGGAGTTAAAATAAATGTCACTGAATGACCACTTGCATGACAAGAAACTGTGCTATCAACAAACACTATGTCTTTTGCAAAATCTAACTGGTGAGCTCTTTGCATAAGTTTTGTTACGATTAATATGCAATAGGGATCCTCTTGATATTCAAGTATGATGCCCTTCTTAATGTATAGATCTCGCTTTTCTTTCAATTTTATTTCTAAAAAAATTAAAAATTGGAAAATAGTAAATCGGGAAAACCTTGTATCAGTAATCAAAACCTTGTATCTTAAACATACCTCTGTACGACCTACTATAAAACGCGGCGCCAAATTTCTTGTTCGCCATTCATTAAACCAATGCTGCACAGTGCAATACTTTGGATTTATTCTCGCATTAGCAAGCTCATCACTATCTATTCCAAGTTCTAATTCTAATTTTGACTCGTGAAAATTGATAGATTCAGTCAAGCCCAACCCATCACTAAAATATGATTCAAAACGTGATCTAACGTCATCTCTGGGACGAAAAAAAGAAGCTGGCTCTGCAGTCATTAGAGTATGGTTATGTTCTCCTTTAAACTCAATAACCGCTGCATATCCGTCCTACAGAGAAAAAAATAGGATATTTTAAAATACATAACTCTGTTCTCCGTTAAAAAGAAAAATAGATATTTTAAATTAAATTTTCACGATTATTGATTAAGAAAAAAGAGTTTTTGTTAGCAAAGTTTTAGTAGAATTTTCATAGAACCTCGAGTTTCTGAGGTACAGGGTGCCTCTGAAAACTTTCCGATTAGGAATCTGGAGCATCTCTCGGATTCCCTTTACCAAAAAGGAAAAAATTGTTATTTATAGAGCCAGTAACCTTAAGTTTTTTCTCTGTCTTATATAATCACCCTATATCCCACAGACGCAGATTGTACCACCTTGTACTTAATTACCTTTAAATAAGAGTCTTTTTTCTTCGTATTCTTGGTGGACAACTTTATTGTGATGATTAGTTGCGCTTGACATCCTGTATTTTTTGATTTTCCTCTTTTATTGTTTTCCATCTTAATCCTCCTATAGCCACTGTGATGGCAAATAAAAGCTTTTCTGAAAGTTAATTATTATTTACTGAGAAATATTATTAAAGAAGTTGTGTACTTTCAATTGGCCTCCAGTTTATATTTTAAGTAAGTCGGCAAATTAATTACCGTTTTAAATAATCATAGATGGCAATTGTATTTTATGTAAGATATATCGTTAGATCGTGTAATATCTACAAAATTATTTACTGGATACAATAAAAATAATTATTTAAACACAGAACAGCACATTAAATTTTAAGTGGACTATGGTTTGCAAAATTTCAAATTAAAATTACTAATCAATGTAGTAACTATGTATAGTAAATATACAGGGTGTATCATTCGTGACTACAAATATTTTAAGGGGTGAAAATACATCAAATTTTAAGCAAAAAAGTCAAATAACTTTTTTCTAAATTCGCCACGGTCTTTTTTTCTAAATGGATTTAAAATTAAAATCTTTGCGAGTCACTATTTAAAGATTTATTGAAAATTTTTCATTTATTCATATTAATATCGAAAAAGTAATCAATTGAACATAATTTTTCAAAAAAAATTCAATTACTATGGTTAGACAGAAAAAGAAACAACATTTTTTAATGTTATTTAAAAAAAAAACCGTGGCGAATGAAAAAAAAGTTATTTGACTTTTTTGCTTAAATTTTGATGTAGTTTCACCACTTAAAATATTTGTAGTCATGAGTGATACACCCTGTATAATAATATAAAATAAATATAGTAGTGCATTATTATATCATATTTTATGAACTTTTCTAACATCGGACCAGGTATTAACCCCTTACTGACACGTCATTATTCGAATCATATCCACAGAAAAATTTTAAAAAATCAAAAAAATTGAATAATAACAATTAGTTATTGTTTTAACATCGAACTAAGTGCTAACATATTTTTGATACGACGTTTTTCTAATCATAAATAAAAAATGGTTCCTTCAATCAGAATAAAACGCTACCCTCTAATTCATTGTACTTAAAACAATTCATGTTAAAAGGTCTTCATAAAATGCGTTTACTACCAAGAAACCTTGTAAACGATAGTATACCGCTTATACCAATTATTAACCTATTACATAAATTAATGGGAAGTTTTAGCTAAGAAATATTTAGATAGACCTGTATACAAATTTTTTAACATTTTTAATACTGGACTTATAACGCTATGACGAAAATGTCTGTTCCTCATATTCATTTAACCATTCGACAACATCTTTTTCATTTTTCATGTTGTCCCTATACAAATTTTCGGTAACTTTTATTAGTCTCTCCATAATTAATTAATTATTACACTCCAATATTGCACGAATTGTAACGAACTAATATTGCACTGTAATACTGCACGAACGGAGAACGCATTAACGGATTGTTGACACGTAGTCAGCCTAGAAAAACCGCGCCAACCACATTGCAACAATCCGACTTGTGTTTTACCACCGTCCAACATTCTGACCCTAATTTTGGCACTTCGCATTTATTGGCGAAACGAACTCAAATCGACCAATTAAATTCGCCTGTGTGTCAAATCCTATACTGGAATGTTAAAATGCCTTCGGGTAAGCTAGTTGTAGGCATTTCTGCTTCCATTACAAGTTTTTTTTGCGTTTGTAGTAAGTTGCAGCATAGTTAGTCTTTATATCTCTTCCTTTTTTAAAGCAAAACGAAAATAATAAATCCCAATAATTCCAAGCAAAAAATGAATGATAAAAATAAAAATATAGATTAGATAGGTTATGTTGAATTGAATCTTTTTTTCTTTCTCTTATTCTCGCTACCTTTGTTTTTCATCTTCTTCCTAAAACTCTTAACATGAGTCATAACAAGTTAGTGGTAATGTTGGTCATGAGGTAACGTTGTTATTACTGGGTTTTTGATTCAAAAAATTGTACACGTTTGCACGTCGTTGTTTTAAGAGTAAATTACTACTGCTACCATCTATAGTAAAAAAAGACGTTGTAAAAACACCAATATCAGTTGCGATACAGGTGCAATACGCCGAAGTTTGGTCGAAAATAAACGTCGTTGCAAAAGCAACTAAATTTTGCACTGAAAATAACGTTGCAACTAGTGAAAATAAGAGTAATCTCAACTTAGGTGACTACAAAATGTTACTTGGATGGCTTCACTTATTAGGTTTTTTCAAGAGAACAATACTCTACTTGTTCGACACTTATTTATATAGAATTAGACATTACGTGTTACCAAATAGATGGATTAAGAACTGAGACAGTTCCTCCAATCGATTGACCCATTCGCCCACAGAACTTGACATCTCTTGAATTTTTCTTACTAAGTCTTATTAAGTCTTACAGTCATATGTTAATAAAATAATTCGGAATTCACCAATTGGAAAACGTATTACCAATGTCCATAGCGACACTATTGTTACAATATCTTATAAGAATTTCATCTGACGGTCTGAAAGCGTCAGAGGTCATGCGCTCACTTCAAGTATTTAATAATATACTGTCTGATTCACTGATATTTTTTATAATATTACATTTCAACTCTAAATATGTTACTCTAATTAGTTTGACAAATGACAAATAATCTTAACAATGGTGTTTTATAGGGCTCGACCGGTAGTACGGGTAGAAGCTGGCGTACGATTTAATATAGAAAACAAACAAATCGACATTAAAAAGAAGACTTGCACCTTACCCAACGGGCAGAAAGTCAGCTGTACTACCATCGACTTCTGTATTAAATATAGTGGAAAAGGAATTCCAGCACAAATTCGTAAGTACCAGGGACATCAGATGTCTTGATGATTTTGACTATTTGTTTTAAATTATAATTTTTATAGGATTAAAGGTGCAGTATATTTTGGATACAAAAAAGCTAAGTATTCCGAGGATGTCATTTTTAAGAAAAAATGGCAATACCCTCAATGACACCATTATCTTATACAAAGATAGTCCTGACACTTGCCAAACCGAACAAATTAATATAAAGGTTAGAAATTTAAATAATAATAATAATTTAGATCATAATGACTTAAACTATATTTTCAGAATGATATTCGAGACAAACTTACACCACTAGAAGCAGAAGTAAAATACTTTATGATTCAAGAAGAAGTCGAAGACTCATATTATGGCAGAGTCAGGAATCCTGGATCTCAGCTTAAGCCAGTCCTAGACTTAAACCTTCCTCCTTCTAGAAAAGATTCTATTAATATCCAAAACGATTGCGGACATGATAATGTCTGTATACCTGACTTACATATTAACATTACTAAGTAAGAAAGACTTTAGCATTATATGAGAGTATTTTCTATACTATTTTTTTAGGAATGTGCAAAAATACTTATTGGATTCTAATACTAACCTAGAATTCGACATTATCGTTTCAAACTTTGGTGAAGACTCTTTCGAAACTACCCTGGATATGACTTACCCGGAAGGAGTTTACTATAAAAAAACTGAAGTGAAAGAGGACATGCAAGCTATTGGAATCTTATGCAGTACTGGAGAAAATAGGACAATCAGTTGTGATATTGGAAATCCTTTGCCTGCTCGAAAAATTGTAATATCTTTATATTTGCTACATATTTTTTTAAATATATTATATTTATAACACTTTTAGGCCTCATTTAGGATGATTTTTGTACCTTATCATAAACAAGGCATAGCTCCTACCTACGAGTTTGATTTTATCGTTAACAGTACTAATCCAGAAAGAAACGAGACTATTGAAGACAACCATAGTCATATTACTGTCGATATTTGGGTAGATTCTGCTTTGTATGTGGACGGGTAAAAGACACTTTATTTTGTACTCTACTAATTAGATCTTACCGCGTTTTTATCTTTAGCCGTTCTATCCCTCAAGAAGTTCACATAAGTAATTTGACCCAATATTCATCTGAAAATATAACCAAGGAGGTAGAAATTGGACCACAAGTTACCCATTTGTATACCTTGAGAAATAGAGGACCTGCAACAATATATGAGGCTGAGATGTATTTCTTATGGCCCTGGCAAACTTTAGCAGGTACTTACCAATTATAATTTTATCGACTAAATTGTAATTCAATGCATTTTAAAATAGGTGATGATCTGCTGTATCTTCTGGACAATCCTCATGTTCCCGAAGGAGTTAAATGTGAAATGTCTGTACCAGCAAATTACAGAGGCTACCAAGTAAGTTTAAATAATTGAATTTAATATAGCAATTAAAAAAATTACTTAGGTGGACTATAATCCCAAACCAATTTGGGAGAGACTTCAAATTGACTCTTCAAGTCACGATGTTGGAACAAGGTATGGAGGGGTTAAGGTGGAATCTGGATATGTACCCGGTAAAGAAAATAGCTTTTTCTAAAAACACTATTTTAACCATTTTAAATCTATAACAGGTACCATTGGTGGTAGCAGTGCAACCATTCAAAACACAAAACTGGATGAAGAAGTTAAAATTTCTTCAGGAGATTCCTCTACTGTATACGAAGAAAGACATAATGCATCGGCTACAAGCTCTGCACAAGGCTCTGGATGGGCTACAAATTATGGTCAAGATAGCAGTGGTAAGTTCTTGATTTATATATAATTTAAATTCTAATATTTCACATTTTTCAGGTCATATAGGCAAAGCTGGCCAACAAGTCTATACTAAATCTGAATGGCACAAATCTATTGTTAATGGGAAGGAAGTTATAAGGTGGACAAACGTCACTACCATCAAAGATGCATCTGGAAAAATAATAAATACTATTTACTCTACTGATGATAACAACGGGGATCAAGTATTAAGCAGTAGCAATGTTGATAATCAAGGTAATGACTTGTAATTTAAAATTTGTATAGGCTACGAATATTTCTAAATTTCAAATATTTATACAGAAAGAACTAAACCAAAGATATTCTATACTTCTTCAGGGAGTGCCAGTACCACAGGTGAAGAAAACTTATCGATTTCTGGCAGATTTGGAACAGCAACTGTGCAAACTGAAGACAAGGTTCATCAAAAAACTAATGGTAAGAAAAATATAAATTAGATTAGTATTCCAACGGTTGTCTTTATTTAATAGGTCGTATATTTAATAGGTGAATCAAGATGCAACTTTTGAATGTATTGCATTTTAAAACTGAAACATCAACACAGTGTTTTGTGTTTTTTTTCTGTGCCTCAAATTAATTACTTCCTACATGAAGAATTACTCTTGCAGCAGTAACTTTCATTCTGATCTTAATTTAATTTCAGTTGGTACACAAGAATCAAGTGGAGCAGTGCAACATTTCAGTAGTGGTCAAAGTGGTTATGCCCAAGAAAACAAGTTCCACGAAGAGCATAGTTATACAGTAGGCGGAGGTATAAGAGAAGGAGGCGTCAGCAGCACTAAATCACATGAAGAAAAAGTCATAAGCAGGTAAATACAGGCAATTCATGTAAACTTGCTTTCTTACAAATATTATAGTTCAACAGCTTCAAGTGTTGATGTCGAAGAAACCAGACGGAGATACGAACAAAGGCTTCAATATGAAGAGAGAATCAGGCAACAAGAATTAATCAAAAGCCGAGAGGAAGAACGTCGTAAAAAAGAGGAAGAAGAGAGGCGAAGATATGAAGCGGAATGGAGACAAAGGGAGGCTGCTAGAATTGCAGAAGAAATTGCAAGAAAACAAGCAGCGGAGCGCCAAAGAAAAGAAGAAGAACTTAGGAGGCAGCAGCAGACGAGACCCACAGAATATGAATATAGAAGGCAGCAACAGTTAAGAGAAGAGGAAATCAGGCGCCGAGAACAGGAACAAAGAAAACAGCAAGAGGAAGAACGAACTCGCATAGAAGCAGAAAGGCGCAGACAATATGAATACGAAGAAAGAATTAGGCTTGACGAAGAGAGAAGAAGACAGTGGTCTCAACAAATAGGTGAAAGTGCAGGCTCTGGCGGGCAACATGTAAGTCTTATAGTCATGGATTATAATAAAACCTTTATGATGATCTTTTTTAGGCTGGAGATTCTTTCATTCAAGGTCGTAAGAGAACAGGTTACTTCGATGCACAAGGTGTTTATCATGATGAAACTCAATTAGCATCACATAAGGGTCAAGATGGCCAAATAATATTTAACAAAACTTGGACTGCTGAGAGTGAGGCGACCATCCCTCTAGATACCTTTGAACGTGAAGGTAATTTTGGCGGTCAGTTGAGTTTTGGTCAAGCTGCTGCTTCTGGTAATGGTTTCAAAACTGAGACTATTGATTTGGGTGATGCTCTTGGCAGGGGAGGTGCAAACGGTAAGCAATCTTTAAACGAGTAAAATTCCGTTTTAATGCGAATTCTATTTAGGAGCCTCTGGCCATCAATGGGGCGGTACTCGAGAACATACTCAAGGTACACATTTCTCTGGCACCCTCGAAGAAGGTATAACAAATCAAGATGACTATAATTCAGATTACGAAAGAAATTGGTGGGAAGATCCATCTGCACAACCTGCTGATCGTCATTTCGCCCAAAGAGATAATGTACCTACAGATAGACCGGACCTAAGCAGATCAAGAGGGAAGAGGCAAGTTTTGGAGCTGGATAGAAATATTGATGACATTTTAAAATGTACCGCTACAAAGTGTTACATTGTGAAATGTGTCGTGGGTACTTTAAAAAAGGATGAGTTTATTTCAATTGCTATGAGGTCCAGATTAAATGTGCGAGCTGTAAGACATGTAAGCCCCATAAGCTTGCGTAAAAGGAAAATATTATTTTGTAATTATTGTTTTAGTTAAGCACAACTCAACCTGTGAAATTATCTTCAATGATGGTAGCAAGGATATCAAAGCTACCATATATAGGAAAGCCAAAAGATCAAGCTCTACATACTCATGAGATCTTTACGGATATCCCCGCAGGAGAGCAAGAATTACCACCCCCCGTAGTTCCATTATGGATTATATTGCTGTCGGCGATAGCGGGGACACTTATTCTGTTGCTAGTTATTTTGTTATTATATAAGGTAACGTGTTAATTATTTTGTACTAAATATTCTAATCATCTAATTTTTTAAAGTGGTTTTAATGCAACATAATCTATATTTGAAATAGGATTCAAAAAACTTTTTTATTTAATTTCAACTTAAATTGGTTACATAAGTCATATAATGGCTAGTGGAATAAAAGGTAATTTAATTACTCTATCTGCGAAGAGATACAAAAAGCTTACACTCTTCTCGTAACAATGCTCTTTAACCCATTCAAATAGTATTTGGCATTTTTCTCTACAAAATAGGTGTTTATGAACAAGACAGTTTCTCCATTTCAAGAAAATATCTGCCTCCGAGTTTAATTTTTAGCTTAGGGAATAATTGCAGAAGTCTCTTGCAGCTAAATCTGGTGAGTAAAGATGGTGATGGTAAAGTCGTTCAAATCGTAATTGAATATAATGAAGTGTGGAAAGAACTGTTCTAATAAAACTGTTTTTTTCGCTATTTCTGCCTTTAACTTGTCAAATAATGATGAGTAGCATACTCCTGTTTCAAGATCATTGATTGTAATTACAAAACTATTCCAAGAAACAGTCGCTATTACTTTCCCACCTAAAAAAGACATATGTTTTTGGAGTCGATTCTTTCTGTGCGGTTCACTGTTTTGAGTGTATATTGTTTTGTTTCGTCTGTATTTTGTTTCGGGCATATAATGATGTATCCAAGTTTGGTCCATGATTATTAATTGGCGCAAACAAAATATTATGCCTAAACTTTATCAAAAGAGCAATTGAAAATTTCCAAATCCTTGTATCCATCTAATTAGTTTTTGATTTACGTAGGGGCATTACCTTTTAAAAACAAATATTCAATAACAGCGCACCTGACTAGAGAAATATTAGAAAACAATGTCTATAGGCTATGTTGGCAAGGCAGAAGCTCTGAGTATGCATAGGACAACTACGAAATAGATAGTGAAGCGAAAAGATAGGCTTAGATAAACACCTCTAATTATAGTTAAAACAATAAATTTAATATAAACAATAAATTGTTTTAGATTAAGGTAGTAGATAACTTACTGCAAACGCTATTGAATAAATATATTCAAACCTGATTAGGGACAATTAATACGGGCCAAATCAAGTTCATTTGTATCTTCTTACCCCACTATGCAAATACCAGTAATCTTGACCACGACTGCGTTGTCTATAATTGTTTTCGCAAGTAAATGTTATGAATTTTTTTCTATATCAATTGTCACAGCTTCAAATCTAAATCTCTGAGCCTTGTTAGACATATTAGTCTAGAGATTTCTACTAAATAAGCTAATCGGCTCTTAGTATTCTTGGTCTTTTTAGTCACAAAATTATGTAGCTTGACTGTAATCGTTGATTGGTAGATTTGGTTTTACTTTTGTTTGTGTTATAAGAACTACTCTTGGTTTCACCAATTTCACAATTTCTAGACAAATTAGTTGAGTGGTTAAAACGTATTAATATTTAACTGGCGAGTTCACTGTTGTTATGTATTGCAAAGCATTGTTGTTGAGCAATAAATTATTGTTCTGCGCCTCTCCACGTTACAAGGATAAAAAAAATGTTGTTTTTTCAATGTGATGCTTTACTCGCGCCGCTTTAAATATCACGCCAGCATTCCGAATTGCACTGCATTGGACTGACAACTCTCTCCCAACAGCGACGCGGCTTCTTTTATACTCGGCTGGCCATGATTCCGGAAGATACGCATCTCCAGAGGCGTCATGCAGTGTGCCACTTATGTCATTCCGAAATGATAGAGAACAGCTGATAAACCCGGCGTTTCTAATATCGTTGCATTGCCCCTTCCCTAAGCTTATCTCGTCCCGAAATGCTTTCAAAGATAATGGATTTCGATATTGGCATCCCGTTTTACAACTGAATCTCTTGTAGAAATAACAATCAACGCTTTTCTCCAGAGAACGACGTTTGGTAGTATAGCAGCACACCAAAACTTTCACGCCTGAAGACTACTTTTAATATGCTGCGAATTAACTTCCCATCCAGGTTATCAAGTCCGCATGCGACTTAAGGTATTGCTAGGTTTCTTAAACCCCCGGCAACTCCTCCATTAGAGAACACAAAGCATCCTAAACGCCCTTATTGTTAGCCTTGTTGGTTGGCCTCTGTGAATCTTCTTTGGTAACCAGGTAAAGAATCTTTCTGCCAGTCTCTTCATCTCAAGTGCTTGGGCGATTCTGGGGTAAGAGCGATGCAGCTCTTGAATTTTTCCAAAAGGAAAGCCTCATCTATTGCGCCAGGCATTTCTAAAACCTTAGCCACACAATATGCCAGATCATACTCAGCTGAAGCAGTACATAGGTCTTGCTGCACTTCACAGATCACGTACCGACTCTTTCGGCCACTTCTTTGTGTTTTGTAAAGAACATCTTTGATGGGTTTCAGAACTTTGTATGGCCAATCCCAAGATGTTTGAAGTCTTGCTGGTAAGCTCTTCCTCATCTTAGGGTCATAAAGCCATACCAAGTCACTGTTCTAGCTCTGGTCTTTGGCATTAAAATCATATGCATCCTTCATTCGATCGCTAGCATCTTGAATAAAAATGCGCACTTAACTATGAATGAGATCCATTCTCTTACGCAGCTCACTGACGTAGTCTTTCCGAGCAACATCGGTTCCTGGTGGGCAACCAAACTTCAGAACACCTGGAAGACGGAGCTCTCTTCCCATCACTATTCAGGTTGGACACTCTCCTGAGACCTATCCCTGTCTCTTTGGTGGCTAGAGAGCTAAAGACAACTACACTTTGACTAAATACCAATTAATGGTCCTTATAATGCGCTCCACCTACTATCTGACTACGAGGGGTACAGTAGTTCTCGTTTTTTTGATTCCAGTCGTCTTGATCCATTCTTTTATTAAAACGTCGGCGATAACAATGCTTTCAAAGTGAATCCAAGATGTCCTCCTGACACACCAGCGTAAATTTCCTCTATCAACTCCGAAATCCGACATTTAGGTACAACGGTTTAATTCGTTTTCCCTTTGCCGTCGTGGTCAACTATTTATTTCCGCCGCAAGAGTCCATCTTTCAAAATTAGAGAGTTCCATTGTGCCCTATATCTAGATCTATAGATCCTGAATCCTAAAGATGCTCTGTTCCTGGATCCCTTTCCTCCCCAATGAGAGAATTTGCTTTTTCAGTGAAGAAGATTTTTCCATAATTTCTACTTTTAATTCGTTCTTGCTCCAATTCTTCTTTTAATTATATCTTTTTTCTAACCTAACAGAAATCTCTTTTAGCGCACTTTTTAAATTGGTAAGTGTGACAGAGTCTTCCAATTTTCTTGCAACTTCACATCTAAGTTGGCGGAATTTCCAAGTAATTTAGCTTTCAGGCCTAAACCAATATCGCTTGCATCAGCAAAAACAAAGTTGTCAAGGTCATCGCCCTCCTCAAGTAATGCATTCCTTTTTCCATACAATTTCCCTTTTCTTTAGCTTCCTTTTCAGCTTAGATCTACGTTTTCACATAACCAGTATAGTCTGATTTATTTTAATCCATTATTTTTTTTTATTTTTCACCGATGTCCAGTTGACGGACCTCCAATTAACAGGCCACATCGGACACCAATGTACCATTATTACCGTTCGTTAGGTGTGAATTTAAAAAGTCAACTAATTTATTTACACGCTTACACTACTAAACACGATGACTAGAAATATTTATTTACCATTATTTATGTCTGATTTTAAATATCGGGCCAATATTCCCAACTGCACTGCCCTGAACTGATAACTGCTCCCACCTGCGACATGTCTCCTTGTATATTCGACTGACCATGATTCCGGAAGAAGGACGTCATTCCGGAATGATGGAGAACAGCTGATATTCTCAACGTTTCCAATATCGTTTCCATAAACTCTAGAAATCTCAGGACGTTCAACGCCTATGCTGAGCTATGTATACAGCCAAGGCTAAACTCGGGGCGCACGAACGTTTCCCCATCACTCACTCTGTCGCGCTCTCTGTTTCTCTTTCACGTTTGTTTCTCTTTCGCGCTCATGTATCCTAGTATTATGCAGACACGTTACCCTGCTTTCCCAAAGTTACGTTGTATTATAGTTATTTTGTTTTTATGGGCGCACTAAATGCTGCATATTTCATATGCGCGGGCAGGTAAGCGCAGCTGCAACTTTTAATGCAGGGAGCTTTTAGCTTTTGTTACTAGTACCTGTTGAACGTCCTGAGATTTCTAGGGCTCACCATCATATAATAGGCATCAGTTCTTTAAGCTGCCTTAAGGGAAAATTGCTTAAAGAGAGCTTTTTTTACAAACCATTTATCTGTTGATAGTGAGAGTCCTTAATGAGCATGTAAGCTTGTAATCCACAACTCCAAATACAACAGTTAATCACATTTTCTATTGTTAAATTTCTCAATAGAGTGAACAATAGTTAACTGTATTAAGCATCTCTTATTTAATCAAATACATTTTTAAATATATTTTATCCCAAGTATTACCTTTATTAATCAATTGTTTTTCAGTGTGGATTCTTCAAGAGGAAGCGACCATCTTCAGCCCCGGAAAGACAGCCTCTAAGAACAAACGGATATCACGGGGATTAGATAATATAATTAAAAAATTAGTAAACAATTTTTGCTACGCCTTGACATTTTCGAGGAAGTTGATTTTAAAACGACTTATTTTAGAAGATAATAGTACTAATCATGAAATAAAGTACTAATAAAATAACTCGACTAAAAAAGACTTACAAACGAAGCGAGTAAAGATTTAGTCATATTTGTTAATTGTGTTCAAACGATTGAATATTTGATATTTTAATGTGCCTTGAATAGAAATAGTATGAATGATATTAATAATTGCTAGTTTCAAAATTTAGATGGCGCGTCAAAAGTTCACTCAGCCTATTGAGTATTTATTTATTAAAATGTAGTATGACGTACGAACATTTGTTAAATTATATGTGACAGTGCCTTTAGAAATCGATCTGTTGTGCCTTATATTTTATTATGTGCCAGAACTATAAATAGCCTATATAATATATAAAATATGATAAAAATTAATCATTTTTAGGCTCGACTAAAATAATTACGCTTATTTAAAATAACTTAAATACATTTTTTTACTTATTTAGGATTTGTTTTGCAGCTACTTTGTATGGCCTAACTGTGTTTTTATTTAATTCTATTATATTTTGCTGTATGGATAAGTGTGTATACTTTAGTGAATGTATAGTTTTTGTTTTATTTGTAAAAATATAATCGAAAGTTTTAAATATTGAATCTCTAAAAATAAAATATATTTTATAAATGTACATTTTTGATCCCAGTTATTTTATTATTGTATATTGTGACTTTATTTATTGTACGACAACTAGGGTTTTAGTATAATTTTATGCCGCGCGTTTATGTAAATTCTGCGCTCTCTTGGAACATTTTTAAAGCAATTTAAAAGTTTGGATATGTGAATGTATGATAGGTTTTTTTTTGTTAACTGTATATTTTTATTTATATTTATAATGATTTTTAACAATGTCTGTGAATAAACTTAAATTATTGTTAATTTGTGTTTTTGTCATAATACATAAGTATGGATTTTTTATTGAAAAGTGGAGTGACATTTAAGAAGTCATTTCCAGTCATAAAATTCAAATCCAAGCGTTAAGTGATTGTCTGGAAGAACAAAAACCTCGTTAAATCTGTATTTTCGGTAGATATATTAATATCATCCTTTTTCAATTCTCGACATTATTACCGCTATACTGATTTTTACGTTGAAAACTTGGTCGAACACACAATCTTCTTTTATGCGATATTTTACGACTTATTACTTATTTGACTAGTTATTTTTTGACTGTCGAAAATATTACTAGTCAACGGTTCCCATAGACCGAGTCGATCGACAATGTTGACTAAATGAGGATGTGGCTCAAGCCTGGCTAATGCCGATTATTTCGTCCATCTCCAAAGAGTCCTGCTCTTGAATACGACACATTTTGCTAAACCGATTGTGCGTTTGAGATCTATAAGGAATTTTGCAGATACCAGTCTGATAATAAAATTTTCGTCCTGATTAGCTGCGGGATCAGGCCCTTCGCTAGGCTGCACTCTACAGGTTTCCCTTATTAGTTCACTTAGGTCCTTTAGAGACTTCAGTACTAGTTTCGAGTAAGCAACTCTCCACAGAAGCCTGCATCAAGCTTATCCTGTATTCGATTTATAGCACTTTTGCAGCTTTATCTAGAACCATGTTTGGTGCGTTCCCGCTCCTACGATGGTACTTGAATTACCATCATAAGAATTACCATTATTTTCACGGTATTAAAGGTAGAACTATCATTATTTTCTTTACCAATTTAATGGGTTTCTAAATTAAAACGAATAAGTTTATTATTACAAGAAATTGTATTATTTTATATTTTTGTTTTTTTTTATTATGGCTACTATGCTATTTGAAGACAACAGGGGAAAAACGTGCCAAGTCATTTTTCTATTTTTTGACAGGAAACCAATTTTAAAGTTAGAAACGCTACGATAATTACACAGCTTGCAAAATGGTTATTTATTTGCCATCGTATTGAAGCTATGGCCTTGCTCTATGTCCTCAATGACATTTTGTAAAATAATATTAAACTGGTACTTCACCACAATGTGTCGAAGTTTCAAAGAACTCCAAATACCGGGGAAAAAGGTGTTATGTCACTGACTTAGCACGTTCTTTTATTGTATATACTTATATAATGAAAGAAACGAACTGCTAAGTCAGTGGCGATTGATTAATTTATATTTAAATTTTGCTTAAATAATTATTTATAATCTGTTATTTATTTACCAAACATAAAGTATAATGTATTATTTTATTTATATGTAGGTATTTATAAAAGAATGGTTGTTATAATAGAAGAAAATAAAACTTCTCTCCTGGGTTCGGTTCTTATGGGATGAACTGAAAAAAGCTGTAAAAAACAAAGTATTAATTAGGCATGTAATTTCGTGACAATCAACCATAACTCACCAAGCCAAGGAGTTACCTCTACTTGTGTTTTAAATTAGAATAAAAAAGCTGACTCTCTGGGGTGCAAATTTTTTTTAACTTATGCAGGTCCTTGTATTTTTCCAAAGGGATAGGTATATCATCTGTATAAAAAAAATCACTAATAATTAAATTGTTGCAAAAGTCAAAACGAGCCTACTAACCAAAAGTTGCGACTGGTGGGTGGTAAAACTGACCGTCGGGCAGCGGCGGACCAGTGATTCTCTTTTTTCTTGGAGGTACAATTACTGACGAGTTCCAAAGACCATTGTAAGTATCTCGATGAAAAACTAAGCGAGGATGTTCCTTGGTAATTTTTAATTGCCGGATTGGACGTGTGGCAAAAGAACATTTTTTCATCAACTTTTTCAACAAGAAATGGTGCGGGCTTTAAACAAGCGGTTTCTATGTTTTTACACCAGTCATCCGGTACTTCCGCCCGAAACTTTCCGTTTAAGATCCCCATATCCTTATCACATTCTATGTAGGAGTGACCTCGAATGGGAAATGTGACTTCAATGGACTCAAGCTTGGAACGATGATGGATTAAGTAATGTAAAAATTTGAACACGGGAAAGTTCTTATTCTGTCCGGAGCACGAATCACAGAATATCTGTGAGTTTCTAACTTCAGCAGGTAACTTCAAGGTAATATAATCAAATAAAAATGAGCAGACTTCGTTCGCGCCCTTTTTTCCTACTCTTTCACGATAAGCATAAAAGAATACTTCAGAATTTGAGAGTTTGTGTACAATAAATGAAAATAATGATAACTGCCGGCCGTAGTATACATCATTCGTGGATAAATTTGGCATGGGCAAATTTCTTCCGAAATCCATGCATTTTGCTTCAGTGTCTGCCTTTGTTCTACTCCTCAACCTGGCCTGCTTTTTACGTGCGTAGCATACCTCGGCTTTCGCTAGATGTAGTTTTTGTTGAAACATCAAATCCTTAATGCCCTTTTCCTCTTGGCATGCATCAATCTGTACTTTTAATTGGTCGCAGAAGCTACAAGTATCACTACGGGGATATCCAAAGGATATATTAAACTTGCTGCAAAATATGGAGCGGTAAGTTTCATAACTAGCATTAACTTGAGGAAATTTTTCTTTAAACATATCATACATTTTTTTCACATTTAACTCGGCAGATAAATAAATTATCTTAGTTTTATTAAGACTAGTGGCTTGCTCTAGCCTTGAAACTGTTAATGTGTTCTTCATCTGGAGACTCTTTTGTATGGTTTCTATTCTACCTCTTGTTAAACCATGTAGAGAAACAAACGCATTCTTGCAAACTCGCTCTTCAACTGCTACATTATCACGAACTATACGCACATTGTAATAAAACGTTGAAGTTCTCAGGACACTCTCATCTTCCGGTAATCGAGGTCGGCGCTGAGCCACTGGACAAAGAGAAATTAGACCTGTTAAATAGGCTGTTTGATCATTCCAACTTTTTATTAGATTAAACTTTCGTACAATGTCCATTCTTTCATCTGCAGTTATCTTTTCAAAACATCTGTATCGTCGGCATTGACAGGCATCACCAGTTACATGTAACTGAAGCCTCATTAACTTGGTAGCATCTCTTAAAGTCCAGTTCAGAGATCTATTAGAATCTTTGATGTGTCGCAGATGCCGCACTAACTAGTCCGTGCGCCTATGTCATATTTATTGTTGCATGATTATATGTTTAAATGGCAAAATTTTATATTGTCTATCTATGAAATCATTTTAAATATACGTAAAACCCCATGTTTTATACTATTTTTTATTTTTCTTTCGAAAATGTC